>NC_054377.1:54373791-54621291 GCF_017654675.1 Xenopus laevis | reverse complement strand
TACTGAAATTTTACCTAACAATCCTAACCTTGGAAATGTCTCCTATTTTATGGCTAACTGCAGTTATAATACTTGCTAGATAATTAAACAATAATTATGTTTGTTTGAACTACAAAAAAATACATGTTTTAAAATATAAAATAATTCTGGGGGCCTCTTTGACTTATATGGTAAATACGCTCCTGGGATTACTATATAGATAGTTTACTAAAATCCCTGAGAATAGGGAAGGCACATAGCATGATTATTTCTGGGAGCTGCCTAACTGCTACAATACGGGTGCCTTAATCATTTTTATTCATAGACATTAATAAAATTGTGCTCATAGTGACTAGAAAAGTAAAATGTCTAAATAACAGTGCAATGATTTTTGACTCAAGTCTGTCCTTTAGAATATAAAAGCCATACCTAGGGGGGGATAAGGTACAGAAATCATATACTGTGAAGGATATAATGAGCTATTTTCTTATCCCATGATATGGACCTGTAATGTACAGAAGATGTATTTATAGTTGATGCAGGAGCAGCTTCAGGGAGCAGTCAGTCTGTAGCTCTACCGTCCTGAGTTTATAACAGGGATGGACCACTTACAGTATTTTGGGTCATACTACATCATACCTTTAAGTATGATGTAGAGAGTGATATTCGGAGACAATTTTCAATTGGTTTTCACTTAGCTTTTTATTCAGCAGTTCTCCAGTTTGAAATTTCAGCAGTCTGGTTGCTAGGGTCCAAAATACTAGCAACCATCCATTGATTTGAACAACAGACTGTGATATAAATAGGAGAGGCCTAAATAGAAAGATGAGTAATAAAAAGTAGCAATAACAATACATTTGTAGCCTTACAGAGCATTTATTTTTTTTCTAAAAGGGGTCACTGACCCCCATTTAAAAACTGGAAATAGTTAAAAGATGGCAAATAATGCCAAATCTATTACAAAGTGAAGACCAATTGAAAATATTCTAAGAATTGGCCATTCTATAACATACTAAAAGTTGAAGGTTGAACCATCCTTTTAAGCCTTGAATACCCTACCACCGAGAGACACAATAATATATCACACTGTAGAGACGTTTTTTCAATCACTTGTACATCATGGACACAAAAACTTGGCAACTATTTGCTAAGATACAGTGTCCAGTAAAACATGTTCCATGATACATGGTAGTTAAACAAGAAATTACATTACATTACAGTATACTTTGTCTTTGTACAATTTTGCTAGTAGCAGATCCCATTATTTTATGTAAATCATAGCGGATTCTTTTGAAGGAGAAACTGCATTTACTTAATAAAAATATATCACTTTACAGGTGCCTCTAATGTATGGTGCATTGTTGTATTGTTAAATATACTACTTTACCAGCTTCAAATATTTGATGCTGTCCTTGCAGCTGCTTTCAACTCTCATATGTCCTTTCTGCCCTGGGGCATTTACATGCCATTCAAGTGTTTGTTTATTTGTACTTAAGAAGTCTGGGCTCATTAGGTTATTAGCACTTCCAACGTTCTTTCAGTTCTAGTTTTCTTTTCTTGAAATCAAAGTACAGCACAGAGCAATATCATGTTCCCTCTAAATTCCTTTCGGGTGGTGTAGGCTTTTGTCTTTTCCAAGTGAGTGCATCAATGTTACTTGACGTTGAGGGCCAGTTTCTTTCCAACTCCCTTCCCAGTATTTTGGATCTAAGCAGGTTTATGTGAAGACCTGCAACAGGAGGTCAGTGGGTCACATGTATCCCTTCTAATAGGAGGAGAGATTTGAACTAAACCCTAACTCTCTAACACGGGGATCCCCAACCTTTTGAACATGTGAGCAAGTAAAAGGAGTTGGGGAGCAACACAAGCTTGAAAAATCTTCTTGGGGTGCCAAATAAGTGCTGTGATTGGCCAATTGGTAGCTGCTATGGGGATTGTCAACCTACATTGAGGCTCTGTTTGGCAGTGAACTTGGTTTTTGTATAACCAAGACTTGCCTCCAAGCCTGGAATTCAAAAATGATCACCTGCTTTGAGGCCACTGAGAGCCACATCCAAGGGGTTGGAAAACAACAAGCTACTGGTTGGAGACCACTGCACTTATAGGTAAAGTTGGTGAATATGCTAGAAACTAATCTTCTCTGTTTTTGTACTACTTCAGTCTGTCTTTTACTGGCTACTTTTTCATGTACCTGTTAAAGGAACCCTTAAGTCATATGGGGGGGGCTATAAGGTAATCTAGGTATCTGCATCATCATACTCAGCAAATCAAACTTATTCTGAGCTATGTATACTCATATTTACATAACACTCATTTAGGGTAAGGCCACACTAGGAGATTTTGTCACTTGGCGACAATCGCCTCGTCTTTTGAGCAACTATCTCCCCGAACTGCCTCAACGTGTTTTCCCATAGGCTACAATGAAAAGTCGCCTGCGCTAATGCACACGCGGCGATGCGTTTTCTATTCAGCATTCTCACCTGACTGGTCAGGTACCATTACATTAATTTATTGCACCTAAAGTATATATACTTTATATACTTTATATATGTCCTGTTTCTTTTAAATTCACTGCAAGAGCCAATCACAGAGCCAAAATTTGGTCTCACCTGTGATAGCATATAGTACAAAAAACACTAGCAGTCTTTCACTAATATGCTATGTTCAGAAAAGAACTTCATGTCATATCCAATGTCTATCACAGGGTCATACAAGATGGTGTGAGATCAGATGTATGAGCTATGGAAAACAACCTACCTTTTATTGTGACTGTGCTTGCATCTGACTTCATAAATGAGCCCTTCAAATCAAAAATAGTCTCAATAATCTCAAATCCATATTTGAAACAGTGGCCAAAAGGGGGGTACAGTGGAAATTATTTTATATCAAGCAGGAGTGATATAGTCATTCTGGGTCTGGAAAACAGCTGTTTGGACAGCATGCACATAAAAAATATATAAATGCCAAAATAAATGTTTAAGTGATATAAAATTCTACCTACTGTATGTGAAGGATCAACTCAAACCCCAAAGGCTTTTCTATGGCTTGATGCAACCTGATCATAATTGCTGCGATGGTGGTTTCCTGATTCCTGATAAGCTCATACATATAGCAAACTATTAGAATGTGTCAAAAAAATTACAAAAACATTTAATTCTCAGAAAGCTTTGTTGAAACATACTAAAGATGAAGATTTGAAAGCATCTGTAATTTCAAACACAGGTGGGCCATTTCCAAAGCTGTCGTGTCCTGCTACCATGGAATAGCAAACACAAGAAAGGTAAAACCACTTCCACTATTTTTACACGTTTATTTTTATTCTTACATACCTGCCTGACAATGCGATTCCCACTTGTGGGATGAACTTTATTGGCATTTATTAGGCAGCAGAATGTAACATAGACCTTTCATCTGTTTGACACGTGTATCTCATTTCTTCAACTGTTTTTGAATATTTATGATGCATTTTAGTTTTAATGACAGCCTCTAAGTGGCATATTGTTTATTTAAGCTATTGAATGACTGGAAAGACAAAGCATATTTGTTCCTTATTAAGACTACTGTGGCTGTGAATAAGAACATGATCTAAATCATTTTACCCTATCCAAACTCTTCTAATCTTTTATGTGCCATTGTAACATCCCACTAAGTCCTACTTATGGCATGATTTCAGCTAAGTTATAATTTGCTAAATACGTGCAAGTGAACAATAAATGTGCTGCAGTGTTTGAACACCTGAATTGGATATTAAATAATCCGTGCAGAGGCAGTGCTGAAATGAGCATTTCACTTGGTAATCATTGATTTGATTACGTGTTTGTGTATTAGTGTAGGAAAGTAACAGCACAGTATGGGTTGGCTTTAAGGTAGGATTTCAGCATCAGAAATGAAGTAGGCTTTACTGATCTTTATCTTATATGACACACATGCAGTAGTTCTCTGTGCTGTGTTTGCCCGATGCACCAAAAACCCGGATCTATCTTAATATAAAAGTATAAAGAGCAAAGAAAATTGTTGCTTATTATTTTCCCTGATTTATGTAATTGGTCCCATTCAGCCCTACTGCATTGTATCCACCTCTAGCGCTGGCCCTGATTACAACTTGAATTACACTTATAGTAAATAACTTTTGACGTGTGTTAGTTATAGTGTATGTATGAAGGAAACCTGCAAGTTTACTATTGACATCCTTTATGTTCCACACCACAAACATTTTCTTGTTGAATGAATGATGAATGAATAAAAGGGGACTTTGCGTGCTACTGTGCTGTAATTTTACAAATGGAGAAGCCATTAAAATAAATGGTGAAACGTTTTCTATATTACTCAGTCCAGTGCAGTTCTTTTAGACTTATCACTGCTAGATGCTATATATAATGCCCTGGATGAAAGAAAAACATCAGATACAATACAATTTATAATATGTAAAAGAAAAGTTTAAATTTGACATTATTTGTAGCTGTTTCACTGTTTTTGTTTCATGTGTCATAGATTTATTTGCCATTTTGGGATTTGGCATTTTAGGCCAGAGACATTTTTCATTAACCTCAGCATCGGATGGGGGGGGCGGGGTTAGAGCCGACAGGGTCTACCAAATGATAGGCTCCCATCCTACCCCATGGGCCCAGACCCCTCTCCACCACCTCCATGGCCCCCATCCCAGCAGAAAACCACCTCTGCCCCCTCACCCCCCCCCCAACAGTGCGTACCAGCTCTTTTCTATTATAGATCAGGGAGTAGAGGGGCCCGGGAGTAGATCTGGGTCTACGGGGTCCACCAGGTTTTTTCCTAGTGGCCCGCAGGCCCAGTTCCACAACCAAATGCCTCTGCTAGCTGCCAACCATGTTATTTCCCCAAAAAATTAAAAAAGTTCAGCACCTAAAACATGCCAATCTTTTAATTCTCTTTGTCAGGGAAAATAAAAAAAACATCATAAGCGAGGCAATCGTCAAATACGAGACGCCGACGACGTTTCGCAAATTCGACGCATCACTATTCGGGAATATGTTTTTGCCAAACAAATGTATTTGTTCTGTTTGAAATTTAACAATGGCATTGGCCAACTAAGTTTTTCTTTAGTTTAATAAATAATATAAAGAGAATTTAGGGGCATAGGAGTGCATCCTTTACACTGGATAAAAAAGCCAGCACAAAATACAGAGCAAGTATGAGCAAACTCAGGCCTGCCCTATACATGGCTCCGACATCTCTGCTGTCCCCCTTATTTACACAGGGGACAGATGAGAGGCGAGAAGCGGGAGATGACTAGTGGGAGGCTTACATGCATACCACAGTTTCACAAATGCGCTGGTTAACACAAGCATTTCTGTATTAATGGGGCAGCCACAGGTCTCTGTGCTCCGAAATGGAATGTAGAGACTTGCAGTTGTGAAAGGAAGGTGCAAAGTGCAAAAAAATGGATGATTGCTCCCATTTTTTGCATGTTGCATCCTAACTTACACCTATATACAGGCTCATATACTGTGGAAGCTAAATAATTCTAAATATATAAGAACTTCCTGATCAATGCATTGATGGTTGCCAGGCTGTTAAACAGTTACTACATTTTTATCATTGCAAGTAAATAGCACAGGCTCTGGTTGATTGCGTTCTCCTATTTTTTCCGAGGACACCTGCCTTATCTGCATCCGTAGAGAAAATCTAAAATAGCACTAGTGTTAACAATATGCACTTTAATTGGCTCTTTTGAGGCTTTGCCGAAATTACTCGTTCAGCTCATACAGTGACTTTTACGCTTTAGTGTATTATGGAGCTACAAGCCTTTAAACAAATTAAATTGGCCGCACGCAATCTACTAATTTAGAGCAAATTGCAAATACAGGTTTGTAAGCGATAACTTGAGGAAAGGGGAATTATTCATCTTCATGCAGATTATCGCTGGCAAACCTGCATTCACTACTTGCTCAAAATGACTAGGTTGCCCAGATATTGCCACAATCAATTTCAAATAAGATGCTATCGGACTCTTGTACATTTATGTAAACATTTAATTTTGCGATAATGACTGCCAGGCTCCTTGACATCAGTAAATGGAAATTGTTTTAATGAATCGCAGCAATTTGTTTACACTCTATAGGGGCCATTCAATGTTGAGTTGACTCAGAAATGACCCTCAGGATTTAGTTAAAACTGTTTGCCCCCAACCCATCATTTTATAAACTAAAGCATCTTTAGGAAATAAGCATGTTTACAAAGCTTTTGTTTTGTGCTCCACAGTGCAGCCGCTATAATGTGGGACACACCAATTCCAGCAGCAAAAGGGAATTACTCATAAACCCAAACGAGAAAAGGAATCATATACATTTCTGCTTTTCACCGATACTCCATAAATAGTAATACCAATGTAATAAATCGTTGCTGGCAAGCTGCAATGAGAAAACACATACATATCAAGTAGATGCAGAGGAAGTGTATTCAAAATTCTCTGACTCCATATTGGTGCATGTTTACATTTACTGGAATTGGGGATGCACTTTTCAAATATAAATGATATCTGTATTTACAGTGAAAATGTATATTATAAATCTTACTATGTATTTATACTGTGTGCTATGACCCTCCTTACATCCCTTCTTTCATTCTCTCTCTCTCTCTGTCTCTCTCTCTCTCTCTCTCTCTCTCTCTCTCGCTCTGTTTCTCTCTCTCTCTATTTCTCTCTCTCTCCAGTACTGGATATGTAACACACCCCAACTCCATCCAGCGTTATTTCTGGAGGAAACAGGCCATCCCTTGGTATAAAAAAAACCAGAGCTTTTAAAACCATGAAAAAACTGACCTTACATTTTATCCAGGGATTACTAAAGGTGCCCACTGTCAACTGAATATTCAAATCAAATTATTGGAGCAGTCCTTATTTTAAGACATATTGTAAAATATAAATATATATTATATTTATGTGGGTCTCTTTTTGTTTGTTTGGAAAGAAAGGATGACCCAAAGCCCACAAAGATGTCAGTACAATTTAAAAAAAAAATGTGTGTCTGGTGTGCTGATGCATTACAAAGACCAATCTTCTGTCATGTAGCACATGAATAATGGGGCTAGCATTTTATGTCAGAATTTCTCAGCCTCCTCATAAATAAATCCAGTCACAGCCCACCCCCAACCTTCAGCAAGAGGTCATCCATTTTTTAACCTCTGCTTGCATGCCAAATTAAGAATGTGTTCAGAGTCAAGGTTAAAGGTACAGTAAGCAGTATCCTCTTTCAAAAGGCGCATGCCAGTTTCTCTTCTGCAAATGATAAATAACATTCGAAACTGGCTATCAATTTTCAGAGCCCGTCTTTATAATCTATGTTTTTTGAAGGACTTATTCTGCAGGCTTAATAGAAGAAAAACAAAGTGGTTAAATCTGTGATCAGCAAACCTGGTTTGGTTTACCCTGTTTATAGTTGATTTTAAATATTGTGCCCCTTAGAATATACCTAATGTGGTTTCTGAATACAACAAACGTTATACATTTACATGTTTTGCTGCATTGTTTTTGGGGTTTAAGTAAGGCAAATATAGGTATAAAAGTAAACTTGATGTCTTATTTATTGGATAATGAAATAAAAAATGTGCGCTTGTCTTTAGGGGGACATCCCTGTTAGATAATGCAGAGAGTGTGAAAAGCTTACATTTCCAGTCTCTGCTTTTTGACCTGTTCTATGTTACCGTCATCACCAGCAAAGTACAGGGAAATAAGAACATCTGTTTCAGCTTTGCACACAGGGTAACTGGGCTGAGTGGTTAAGGGGCAAGCTTCATGTCATATTCCATTATCTTCAATAGCCACTTCAGAGAACTGTGGTCTAGAGAACAAAAGTTTCCTGTTTTCACTTTTTACGCACTGCTTTTCAGATCCACCATTGCATCATTACTGATAATGATCGGTACTAGAGTTTGAGGCATTTTACAGTTTTTCAGCTTTTCTAACTCAAAAAAGAGCCTACGGTTTAAATACAAAAAGAACATGTGCGCAGTTGTTTATATTTCTTTAAAAATATCCAAAGATTTATTTGATTCTGAAGGTTTCCTTGATACGTTTATTGCACTCATTTTAAGAAACCTATTTATAATAACAGTAGTCTTCTGTTTCATTTTGCTTAAAAGCAGTTATGTATGAGGCTACTGGTTTATTTGTGCAAAGAACAGACCAAGAATGTTTGTTTTTACAGATAGGTGTGGAAGCTGCCACATTACTTGCCATAGCTGACATTCTTCCTTACAAAACAACTGCACTGTCCCCTTAGTTTCCATACCAAAAGGAGAATGAAGGGGACATTTAGGCATGCAAATTGCCAAATTTTCCACTCCACAATGTGGTGTTTTGTCCCAGATTTCCAGCATCTTTGTGTCTGCTTGCTAATTTGCATTGTTCTGTGAATCAGACACAAATTGAGGTTAAGATTCTCAGAGAGGGATTACATAATTTCCAATGTGGAGTTAAAGCTCCACCTTAGTGTGATTCTTTTGGCAGGTACATTTTCAAAACATGGCTACTGAGTTATATAGCCAGTCTGACCATTGATCTGTTAGTTTGGTCATTGGGTCTTAACGTGGCAATACACAGGCTGATAAAAGCTGCTGACAGTCAGCATCTTATTGGCCAGTGTATGGGGCCCCACCAATATCTTGTCAAAAAGTGGCCAGATGTCAATCAGGCAGGTTTAAAAATCCTGTCTATCAAGGACCTCATCAGTTCAGTAATTCTGTCTTCGTGCCTTCATTCCCCATGCGATCCGATCATGGGCCCACTCAAGGTAGGAATATCACAGCAAGATCTGTCAGTTTAGCGACCTTTCCAAACAAGCAGATCTGCCTATGTATGCAACCTTTATACTTATATGATTGTATGTACTCAGAGTCACCTATGGGTCTTTTAAATACGACTTGACAGCCCACTAGCAGTTCAAAATGAATGAATGAATACAGTTCCCTTAAAAATATGTAGGGCCAATTTTTCATGAGCTGAGAGCAAGAAATGCAAGCAAGAAGGGCTTACTATTAGGCTTTTGTTTGCTTATTTATTTTAAAAGGGGAACTATCTCGAAAATGAAAATTTAATATAAGATTCAGCATACTGAAAAAATAAGTTTTCTAGATATAATCATTTATAAATTCGGTACTTGAAATAATAAAGTTTATGTTTATTAAGTTTATATCCTTTATACATTGCATTTTTGGCTAACTAACTATATTGAAACATTTTTTATTTTGCACAGCCTATCTATTTACCCAGTTTTTATTTTTACATGGAACAGTTCCTTCAAGCTATGCAATCCTGCTGGGTTTAATTAATTCTTACATTATTTTTTTTAGCAGACAAAGTATGGAGATCCAAATTATAGAAAGATCCCGTATCCGGAATAACCCAGATCCCAAACAATGTGATTAAGAGGCCCCATACCTGTTTATATCTGTGGCCTTATAATATTGACTTTATCTCAATACTACACTATGAGGAATTCCCATTGTATTCCTTGTGCTCTTCTTTGGGTACATGAGTGAAAGAATTTTAAATTGTGGCTAAATGGAACAAAAGTGCTTTTGGAGAAGTCTTACAGCACCCACAGTTCCCCACTAGAGTGACCAAAAGGCAAGATGCCGGACTGCAAGCAAAGAGAGGCTGCTATCCCATCTGTTCTGGAAGACTGCATGGATGGACCTCCCTATGAACCACTATCCAACCCAGCATGTATACTTTTATTCTGATAAATATGCACATTTATAAACAAAATTTCACAGGCACATTTAAGCCAGTAATAATTATTTGTAAATTAGACATCTCACATGTGACCACTCTTGTTGACCCATATATGATAAACATCTGGAAGCAGTTAGATGAAATGCTTGCATGAAGCCAGAAGAAGGAATATTTGAAATACCGTTTTAAAGCTATTTTTAAAGCCGCCTGTTTCAGAATATTACTATGTTCTTACTAAAGGGCAACAATATACTCCTTTCATATAGTTTCATATCTTACTGTTGCTAAATAATAGCAATGAAAAATGTTTTGCATATGAAAATTTTTATAACTAGTGAATAAAAAGTTTTAAAAAGATGTAAGTATTTTTGCCTGTGGTAAAAAGTACAGGTTTTGTTTGTTTGTTTTTGTAATAATTCTATTTGCTAATTATTAGTCTGACTTTTTGGCAATATTTAAATGATGCATTAAATGATGCATCAATGAATGCACAAAAAGAGATGCCTTTGGCTGCAACCAGAGAACTGCAGAGCACAAGGAAAAAAAACAGACTGACCAGTTGGTAGCCATAGGCAAGCACTGGAGAATTTACCAGAATGAGCAATAGATGATACATTAATAATCTGGAAGCTTTATCACACAGAGATGTGCAATTTCCCATCTCTCATACTGTGACTCATTGCCTTCTACCAGTCTCCTTTACTCTGTCTAACATAAAATCTAATATTTGATAGGATCAAGCAAGAAAACACTACAAACCAGGGATTCTTAACCTATGGGTCAAGACCCATACAAACCCACGCTATTTAAATATGAAATGTTATCCTAAAATAGATTATAGAAGCAAAAATAAGAAGCATTCATTATACATTCCAAACCCATTCGTCGTCACCAAACGGACTTTGGGTCCCGAGAGAGAAAGGATAGGAAACTACGCGATAGCCAGATTGTGGGTTTTTTTCTCACATAAAAGGATAATTTTTCACCTAAATCAATATGCCTATAGACAGTATATATATATATATATATATATATATATATATATATATATATATATATATATATACAGGTATAGGATCTGTTACCCATTATAAAGAAAGCTCTAAATTACGGCAAGGCCATCTCCCATAGAATCCATTTTATCCAACTAATCCTAATTTTTAAAAATGATCTCCTTTTTCTCTATAATAATAAAACAGTACCTTGAACTTGATCCCAACTAAGATATAATTAATTCTTTCTGGAAGCAAAACCAGCCTATTGGGTTTATTTAATGTTTAAATGATTTTCTAGTAGACTTAAGATGAAGATCCAAATTACAAAAATATCCGTTATTTTATTATTTTATTGATTTTAAGCAGACTGGGACAAAGACAGCTATTTTTTTATCTCCTTTTTAATGTGGATGAATGATTCTGGGGGGATCCCATGAAAGAATTGCATTTAATCAACATTTTCATATTAACCCTATGTCAGTCAATCAGTCATGACAACTATATGGCCCAAACAGGTACTATAGTTACGTTTGGGAGGTAAGAAGCTAGAGTGTTTGGGATCTCCTTCCTGGACTAGGAAACCCACCTAACACCCCTGGGTTATTTCCCAGCCTTTACCATATCATGCCCAAGAATGAGGAAAGCCTCCTCCTTTTCAACTCCCTGCAAGAAGGAAGGATTAAATACATACTCATCTACATTGCTTTTAGTAGTATATAAGTAGGACATATGATATTTTTGTACTTTTTTTTTATTTTTTAGTTCAGCATGATACTGTAGGAACATAGTTTGTGCTGTTGGGGGGTGAGCTTATCCAGAATGCTCGGGACCTGGGGTTTTCCGGATAACAGATCTTTCCGTAATTTGGGTCTTCTTGCCTTAAGTCTACTAGAAATTCATTTAAACATTAAATAAACCCAATAGGCTGGTTTTGCTTCCAATAAGGATTTATTATATGTTAGTTTGGATCAAGTACAAGTTGCTGTTTTATTATTACAGAGAAAAATGAAATCATTTTTAAAAATGTGGATTATTTGGATAAAATGGAGTCTATGGGAGACAGCTTTCTGGATATCGGGTTTCCGGATAAGGGATCCTATACCTGTAATAGTAGATAGCAAAATATAACAATATCTTGTCACATACTGGATATTATATGGATATTAGAACTAACTTAAGAATTTCCAAGACCTAACAAATAGTGATTGGCGAATTTGGGGCATTTCGATTTGCCGAAAAATTCGCAGGAAATTCACGAAACTGCTAAAAATTCCTGAAACAGCGCCGGAGTCTCGTTTTTGACGCCGGCATCCGGTTTTTTTATGCCGGCGCAAATTCGCTGGTGAAAAATGCACCGGCTTCTTGGGGCGAATTTTCGCGGCGGTTTTGCAAATTTATTAGTCGGAGTCGAATCGCGGGAATTCGCCATCACTACTTACAAAAGCATGAGGCCACAAGCCGAGTACAGGTATAGGATCCGTTATCCGGAAACCCGATATCCAGAAAGCTCCGAATTATGGAATGGCTGCCTCCCATAGACTCCATTTTATCCAAATAATCCAAATTTTTAAAAATGATTTCCTTTTTCTGTGTAATAATAAAACAGTAGCATGTACTTGATCCCAACTAAGATATAATTAATCCCTGTTGGAAGCAAAACCAGCCTTTTGAGTTTATTTAATGTTTAAATGAATCTCTAGTAGACTTAAGGCATGAAGACCCAAATTACGGAAAGATCCGTTATCCGGAAAACCCCAGGTCCCGAGCATTCTGGATAACAGGTCCCATACCTGTACTTTTATACAGGGCAAAGAACAACAACGTGTCTTCAGGCTAGCATTGTTAAAGGATTTCTTTGCATTCATGCAGGTATTAAAGTACACTTCATATGTTATTGATTTTGTTAACAACATTATTTTAAAAAAAAATGTAATAACGCAGTAAAATGTTACAAATTGAAAAATCATTTCTTTCAACAAATATATTTTCTCTTTTTTATCTTCCAACCTATATTGCCAATTTCATCACTGTTTAGCATAGCCAATGTCCTAAGTCCTGCTTTCTTCTGTCTCAAGAGTAACAAATTAAAATACCAATCCATCTTGCGGTGTCACTGGGTTCCACATATAAAGATAAATGGATTCTCGGTGTAAAAGATCACATCTATCTTGATTTTTAGTTTTAATTGTTGCGTTTTTGGAAGCTTGTTGCTAGTTGTCCAATTTGTGTCTGCTTAAATTGCACCAAAATCTGTTCGCGTCTGCTTTTAGTATCTGAATATGTAAAAGATTTGATCATCGGCCTTTTTCCTGTATCCCTCTCTTTTTTTCTATCTCATGACTAACTTGAAGGATGGAAAGCCATTACTTTTAGGATATAGTTTAAATAAGAAAGCGCAATGCTTATCTTGCCCTAGGCTTTTCCTTCATTTTCTCACAAAGATAGATGTCATGCTTCATATAAGATGGGTTTTGCATTTTATGTACCTATTCTGACAAAATAAATACAGATAGGAAGCAAAATTTGGCATATATCCAATATTGCCTACTGGTTTTGATGTTTATTGTAGCAGGCCTTAATTTTTTATATCACTGTAAGGAAAGGGGATTTTTTCCCTTTCATTCAGAGCAGAACAGCATTCAGTAAAAGCACTTTTATTATACTAAAATTTGGTAACTTCACAAGCCACCTACTACACAGTGTTCTGCAAACGAAATGTATGTTAAATAGCAACCAGTGTGCCTATGACACAACTTCCCCTCACCATGTATAGAATAATAGGTAGGGTTTGTTTTTTCTTTTGCACAAAGTGGTGTGTTTATGGATACAAAACTAAACATTACAAAAAAATAGTATAATCATACTTCAAATAATCAATACTGACAGAAATTATGGCATTTTCTTCAATTAATTGATGCCTTTAGGGGAACAAGAAATAAGTGCCTTTTCCTAAGATGCATTACGTCTAGATAGTGAACCATTTAGATAGAAATCTAGCATTCTCAAGTGAAGCATCTGGCACATACACAGACACAACCCTTTACCAAGTAAATGAATGGGACTCAGTATGTATCAATAAAACTGATCTATTTATAATCTGTGCATTGTAGTCCCCTCCTGTGTACCTGTTAATAAAAAGTAAGTGTACTATGTTCAGCCCCAAATCTCTCCTCCCTCATTTGCCAAGGAAAATAGGAAAATACAAATATGCATCTATGCTATTCACCTTAAAATGAACTTTTAATATGGCCCTAAAAAACAGTCTGGAAAAAGTAAGAATAAGAATGAAAATAAATGCAAATTAAGTGAGTACCGTATGTTAGAAGTTCAGAGAATCATAGGGTAGAAAGAATTAAGTATCTCTGATACCTTGCTACCTAATCCTTTCTACCCTATGGTCCCCATAGGCTTTCTAGGCAATTTCTGATCGAAGGAAAATCGTTCGGTCAACGGTTTTTCCTTCGATCGAACGAATTGCGGTAAATCCTTCGACTTCGATATTCGAAGTCGATGGATTTAACTTCGATGGTCGAATATCGAGGGTTAAAGGGATCCTGTCATCGGAAAACATGTTTTTTTCAAAACGCATCAGTTAATAGTGCTACTCCAGCAGAATTCTGCACTGAAATCCATTTCTCAAAAGAGCAAACTGATTTTTTTATATTCAATTTTGAAATCTGACATGGGGCTAGACATTTTGTCAATTTCCCAGCTGCCCCTGGTCATGTGACTTGTGCCTGCACTTTAGGAGAGAAATGCTTTCTGGCGGGCTGCTGATTTTCCTTCTCAATGTAACTGAATGTGTCTCAGTGAGACATGGGTTTTTACTATTGAATGCTGTTCTTAGATCTACCAGGCAGCTGTTATCTTGTGTTAGGGAGCTGCTATTTGGTTACCTTCCCATTGTTCTTTTGTTTGGCTGCGGGGGCCGAAACAGGGAGGGGGGTGATATCACTCCAACTTGCAGTACAGCAGTAAAGATTGATTGAAGTTTACCAGAGCACAAATCACATGACTTGGGGCAGCTGGGAAATTGACAATATGTCTAGCCCCATGTCAGATTTCAAAATTGAATATAAAAAAATCTGTTTGCTCTTTTGAGAAATGGATTTCAGTGCAGAATTCTGCTGGATCAGCACTATTAACTGATTCATTTTGAAAAAATTTTTTTTCCCATGACAGTATCCCTTTAATTAACCCTTGATATTTGACCCATAGTAAATGTGCCCCCAAATCTACACTGACAAACAAAGAAAAAAACAGCAACAACAGATGAGGAGTAGTGATGGGCGAATTTGCGCCGTTTCGCGAATTTCGCAAATTTTTCGGCAAAGCGAAACGGCGAAAAAATCGCGAAACGGCGCCGGCGTCTCGTTTTTGATGCCGGCGCCCGTTTTTGCCGCGAATTTTCACGGGCGTTTCGCGAATTTATTCGCTGGCGGCAAAACGCGCAAATTCACCGCGAATTCGCGCCTGGCGAATAAATTCGCCCATCACTAATGAGGAGCAGAGAGGAGCACCAGTGAGGTTAAACAGCAGTATATATGGCAAAGGTGCTGGCACTTATGGCAGTGGTTTATTAGGCATTTGATCTCATGCCTAATATCTTTCCATCTGTGTAAGGAGCAAGTTACAGGTACAAGAATTAAGCCTGGAAGGCAATTCTGCACTGGACTGGTTTATGTTTATATTTTCCTCACATGATTCTTTTGGTTGCCAAATAAAACATTTTGCTTTAAAGAGTAAAGAGCTGATGGTGCCCACCATATCTACCTTATGTCAAGCACACAAGGACACACCCTGTCTGACATTTGCCCTTAGTCTTAACTAAGGAGGTGATGGAGGCTCACTTGTTCTGAACTCTGGCCTTTTCTTCTCCTGAAATGCTGAGTCTTGTAATGTGACCTCTAACAATTAAATGTTCTTTCTGCCTTGAAGTCTGGTGTGTTGCTTGCCAGAGATACTTAACCACCTGCCCTCGCTTGACCTGCTTGCTTTTAGTTCTATCCACTCGTTTTTTCTGTGCAAATGGTGCTATCGTATGCTCCACGCTGAATTTTGTTTATTATTTGGTCAAGGATTATTAGAATGGTTATCACCATGTTAGTAAGAGTATGACTGAAAAATGGATTGAGGTTTCTTAACCAACCACCTTACTGGACATGAATGTGAACAAAATGAGAGAAACTATTTTTTAGACGTCTAGATTGATTGAATTGTGTATCATTTAGCGTGTTATTTATCAAAGGTCGAGTTGTTTTTTACATGATAATTCAAGTTTTCGAGGGAATTTTTCAGTTTTTTGGGTAAAAAAAAAACTCGAAAAAATTTGAATCTGAAAATACACCCAACCCAAAACCTGTCAAGGTCAGGTAGAAGTCAATGGCAGAGGTCCCTTGAACCATTTGAAGATGTTAATAGCCTTCATGATGGTCGAGTTTTTTTTCAGTGGGTTTAGCTTGAAAACTCGATCAATTAAAGGATTCAAGTTTTTTTTTCACCGAAAACTCGATCAACTCATATATTCGAGTTTTTCACCCCGACTACACTGAAGTTTTTTACATTTGAGTTTTTTTCTTAAATTAGAAACCATTTGAGTTGTAAGTTTATTCGAGGTCTAAAAAAGTTGCCCAGGTGTAGTAACCCACAGCAATCAGTAAGATGTTTGCTTTAAAAGGAGACCAGTAAATGCTACCTGCTAATTGGTTGCTATAGGTAATTGGGCAAACTTTGTGTCTTTCATTACACTACCCCTTAAAACTCTTAATGTAAAAACAAGATTTGGTTCTGTTTTATACAGTCTATGAAATAAATTTACACACTTTTACTTCCATGCAACCAAAATCATGTTATGAATGTACAGTGCCAAGACTATCAGTGTCACCTGGAAGACTCCATTGTTAAACCTTAAAATAATAATTTATTACAGATGACCAAAGGGGTGTTGTGGGAGACCTGTGCGATAAAGTCATCCCAGGAGATCTTCTAATCTGACAATCCATCATTTGCATCTGTAATCCTCTAAAATCCCATTGGGTTTCTTACATAATAGACCTTCATTAAGAATTAAACATGTATGCTATTTTCAGAGAGTTGCTATATCAATTGTAGAATTGTTAAAGATTGGTTTTATTTGTATTGACTAACTTGATAAGTTAATGACTAAATTGTCTGTATAGAAAAAGCATGGTAAAATGCAAGGTGAAAGAGATACCTAATTGCAGGATAAAAATGGTACTTTGTTGGCAAAAACAACATGCAGATTTGGACCTACATTTTACAATTTAAACTATTTTTGCAAATAAGCCCCAATGTCTGGTGCACTTTCTTGAGGTTAAATGAAAGATTTTGGGTCTCGTTTGCTCATGCAGGTAAAAGCACAAGGAGCAAAAACACCATGCACACAATTTACCAAAAACCACTTATATTAACGGCTGCATAGAAACTGAATATGTACAGTTGGTGAAATGTTCTCAAATCCTTCTATTATATTATTTCCAATAAGGGATCAGGGCTCACCTACGAAGAACTTACACCCCCGCTATACTGTTCTCTGTGGGGTGAAAAATCTGTCACTCAGTGAAGAGTGCAGCATGAGAATGAGCAGATATCCTCATCTTTACTGTCTGCCTTTAGACAGGTGTTAAGGACAGGGTGGGTAGGGGGTGGGGGGGGATGCTAACGTGCCTCTCCTCCTCTGCCTCTTTTGAATTGAATGTGGGCTAACGCACTCAATTCAAAAAGCTTCTAAAAGCCAGACGCTATTTGCACAATGGCATTGGGCAAAGTGCACAAAAAGCCTGATTCTGAATCTTTTTTTTTTACACACTGCATGGAGCATGTTAATGAGCCCTATCATTTGAATGTTTTATTTCCAGTACCTTTCTATTTCAATTGTTTCTAATATTCCCTTTTATAAATCCTTTATAACAAAATACTCACTTCTCTAATTTCTCCTTCTTCATGAACACTGTCAATTTTGACAAAAATACTGATAACATTTTTTCTCCAGTTCTGACTTCAAATATGGTAAAAATAATATTCTTTCCCATGAGAGTGCGAAGAACTTTTTTGGCAAAAGGAAAAAAAAGATCAAAATGTTGTCATTAAATCCCTATAAATAATAATACGATTTTTTTTGGATTTTACTACTTCGACAATATTTTAAAACGACGTCAACGACTATTTCCTTTTTCACATGCGTTCAATGGAAAGAAATCCGACTTTGACACTTTATGAACAGAGTTCTGGTGGTGATGCATCCATGGCCCTAGAAAAGTGAATATATTTTGTGTGAAAATGCTACTTAAATGTATATTTATTTTTTCACAGTCTTTATGTGAGTAGTGAGGTTAAACAATTTTTTTTTTTTTTTTTTTGGTATTAGCCTGTGAATTAGGTTGCCAGACCATGTTAAAGACAGAATTCTAGAAGCACATAGAATCTAAACCTGACCTTTATTTGCAATCATTGGTGAGATTTACAGTTTATCACTGATAGCTTTTATAAAGAGTCATTCAGTTCAGAAGGGAGAGGTTTGTCATCTGGAAATGCAATTAACTTTCACTTATCCCAATCCTTCCAATATTACTGCCACTCTTCACACAGTGTGGGATGTTCTGCTGCCTTGGCTTCTTCTGATATCCCTTCAATTATTATATAATGCAAGCAAACATTTGGATCAGTTGCTATGCAAATTGTTGTTTTAGCCATCATGTCTACAAACCGTAATTTGGGTTTAGGAAATAGACTTAGTGCAAACTAACTGCTATAGTCATTGTTAAAAACATCCATGCTTGTTGCTTGTAAACAGGCAGTTGCTGACCGTTGCCTTTTAAAATCAGATGCACAACTATGGATTATTATTATAACTGAATGCCACTTTAAAGGTATGGTCTGTAGAATAGCAATGTAAGAATCCCAGCAAAAAAGATTAAATGATCCTGCTCCCAGGAGTTTTCAGAATATAGGAAGAAATAAAAGATGAGAATTTGTAGTTTGTATTTGTTTATTGCTAATAAAAATTGCTTAAATACAGACAGAGCACAATTATTTTCAGAAATAATAAGAGGGTGTAGCTGTAGCTGTCAAATGCTTTATTTCTAGTTATGACTCTGATAAAAAGCAGCAGCAGCATTTTCAAACAGTCACTGCCTAATGTCCATCATATGCAAAAGCCTCTGTTAATGATAAAAACATAATTTCTAACACATTTCTAACACATCCTGTGCTCCATATTGTCTACAGGCCTTCTGCATTCCACCAATCAGCAAGCCTTAAATGCAAAATACTTCACAGCAAGCACTACTGTCATTCATTTAACAATCAAGTATAGGGGTTAGGGGGTAACATATCATAAAAATAGCCCTGAAACAGTGAATAAGTTAACTATAAATACAGTTATGGGACCTGGTATCCAGAATGTTGGAGACCTGGGGTTTTCTGGATAACCGATATTTCCATAATGTAGATCTTCATACAGTACCTTACACCGACTAGAAAATCATGTTAACCCAATAGTCTGGTTTTGCTTCCAATACAGATTAATCATATATGAGTTGGAATGGAGTAAACGGTACTATTTTATTATTACCGAGAAAAAAAAAATCATTTAAAAGATTTGGATAAAATGGAGTATATTGGAGGTGGCCTTCCGATAATTCAGACCTCTCTGTATAATGAGTTTCTGCATAACGGATCCCATACCTGTATATATTATCATCATCATAATTTATTTATATAATATATCATTAATAGTATCATGTGTTTATTTAGTGCCAGCAAGTGAAACAATGATTTACATTAATTTATAACAAACACGGGTCTTACAATTATTTCACATACAAGTCTTGCAGAATCAAAATAGGATTAGAAGGCCCTGTTCACAAGAGCTTACAATAGAAAGATATATGTATAGATTCCTACACTGGTTGCGACTCAATTCAATGCAAGAGGATGGTGTGACTTTTTTTTATCAGTCATTGGTGTTTTGTCACAGACGTTTAACTGTAACAAATGTCAGATCCTTAGTAAAAAGGCCAGATACAATACAGTTTTCCAGTTGGAAAGCAAACCCAGTGCTCAGTACCATTTGTTTATGTACACAAGCTATAGTGTACCTTTAAGTTGTACTCAATAATCCCTTGTGCTGCGCCCTATGAAACAAAGGAAAAACTCACTCACTTTTGTTTTCTCATCTTAAAATAGGTGACTGATAAAAACATATTACATTATTACTTGGTTAAGTGTTATTAAATAACATTTCTGTGCATTTCAATGTGAACAGCACAAGAAAATGTAGTGAAATGTGATAAAAGGTTCAGTTTAGAATTACTAAAATGATTAATCATGCTTTTTCTTTTAATTTGCTTGTGAAGTGAGGGCCTTTGCTGAAAATGAAAGCTATGGATGAGCTACATATGTGCTACTTCTTGAGTGTGAAAGGCAAAGAACAGTGTTCCTGATTAGACGGAACAGAACAGAGAAGGTCACAGACTTCTGAATATGTAATACCTAATTATTCTTGTAAATGTAATACAGGGCCCTGGATGTTATATATAAAAAAAGAACACAGAGCAAATGTTTTCTTTAGTATTGTCTTCTACCGCTTTGTGTGATTCTTTTGTCTTTCCCTGCAGACTGGATGTTTAAACATGCCTTTAGTACAAATTATACTTTATTATAGCTTAGAAAATCTGAAGCTACATTCAGTTTCTCGGCATTATCTTTTTCTTCGATGCAATTGCAACAGGGCCAGAAATTCCAGACAAAAACACGGCAATCTTTTGTCTCTTTTTTCCTATTCAGAATAAATGAATCTGCTAAATCACAATCTCCTAGGTAAAAAGATATTATGAGCTCTGATCTGGTTAACCTTTTCATATTAAACACTGTTCAGCATTGTTATGTTAGAAAGTTCCTGAATTGTCTAATGAGATTAAATATAGACAATGGCTTGGTGTAAACACTGTGTATATACAATACATAAATTATGTTAACACAAGTATCAAAACCTGTAACAAAGTTGTGATATTCTTAGAGTTCCAAGTCAAGACTGTACAGTTCTAACAATATTATGTATAACTTATAAATTATATATTTCCTGTTCTTTGATTAATTCATAGTTCTTTAGTTTCTATTTGTGGTAGGTTGTTCATTGAAAGCACATTAGGGCTTGTGACTTTATTAAAGGTTGCACTTTAGTCATATACTGTAAAAGCTTTTTGAAGCCACAAATTTTATAAGACCTCTAAAAAATCAGGTTTTTCAGAAAATTGTTAGCTAAAAAATATTCCAAAACCTCTAAAAGTCCGAAGGGCTAAATGAAAGGTACAATAGGATCAATGCAGCTCCCATTGACTGCTATGGGACTTTGACTGCATTTACTTGGCAAAGTTTTGTATTATAGTTTTTCTGGGGTTTTACATTAAATAAATCTCGAGTTTTTAGAGTTGTAGATAAATAATAAAAGCACGTTTAGAGAAAAAAATATGATTTGTAAAAATTTAGCAAATTGGCCACTAATGGGCCCATTTATTAAACTGCAATTCTTTTCTGGTCAAGGTTTTTAGATGGGAATAATTTATCATACCCCAAAGCTGCTAAAAATCCTAATCTCAAAATATGCCATCTTAAATCTGTCGAGGTCATGTAGAAGTCAATGGTGGATATCCCCGAACTTGTTTCTGGATATGATCTGCGCTGGAAAATACAATAAAGTTGTGGTTTTTGGCGGTAACTTGGAAGGATGGTTCGATTTGTGTGACAATCGTATGATATGAATTACCGCTTGATTTTGTCATGACGTTTTGATTTTATGAGAAAATTTATTGATAAATGTGATCAAATCGAGGAAGGGAGTTTGGTCGGATTTGTTTTCATAAAAAACGATTAATTTGAGTTTTAGTAAATGTGTCCCTATGGGGCAAATTTACTTAAGGTCAAATATCGAGGGTTAATTATCGAGGGTTAATTAACCCTCGATATTTGACTGTCTAAATTAAATCCTTCGACTTCGAATATCGAAGTTGAAGGATTTAGCGCTATTCGTACAATTTTTGTTCGACCAAAAAACATTTACTTCGGTAGCTTTTAGGTGGCGAACTAGGGGGTCGAAGTTTTTTTTTAAAGAGACAGTACTTAGACTATTGAATGGTCGAATAGTCGAACGATTTTTAGTTAGAATCGTTCGATTTGAAGTCGAAGTCATAGTCGAAGGTCGAAGTAGCCCATTCGATGGTCGAAGTAGCCAAAAAAACCATTCAAAATTCGAAGTTTTTTTCCTCTATTCCTTCACTCAAGCTAAGTAAATGGGACCCTAAGTGTATGCACAAAGGCTGCTGTCATGCCTGCAAATATAGAAAGGAGCGAATTAGCGGATCTGTTTTTCAGTTTACAAAACAGAGGTGAAGAAAAGTTAATCCCCAGTCCCTTGTGCCATTAGCCTAAAGTTTGGGTCTAGCTAACTGTTGGTCATCTAGGTTTACTTACTAATGATAGATCCTGACCTACCAGCAGTTCTTAAGCTGATAGATAGCATCCTATTATTATGGCCGATATAAACCTTCTTAGTCTTTCCCTTACAGATTTTTACAACAATGGCTTAAGAAATTTGTGTTGTTCTTTTAAGCAAAAAATATTCTCAGTGTAATATTGTGGAATGCATTTTTATGTCAGTAAAGGTGGCCATACACGGGCCGATAAAAGCTGCCGACAGACCATGTCGGCAGCTTATTGGCCCCTGTATGCGGCCGCATCTATTCGTTGATGCGGTCCTGCGATCCGACCCCCCATTACTATTCGTTAGGATCCGATCGTTGGGCCCTAGGGCCCACGATTGGTTCAGCCCGATATTGCCCAACTCAAGGTGGTCATATCGGGGAGAGATCCGCTCATTTGGCGACATCGCCTAACGAGCGGATCTCTCTGTGTACGGCCATAAGACATAAGATGGTGGTAGACCATAAAGTGTTGACTTTGCACAAAGAAGCGCAGGCACCCATATTTTAAAGGATATATTTCCTGTTAAGGAATAGCTGTGGGTTACTCTAAATAGGACAACTCTCCATACCATTTCCCAAATATTAGACCATGGTCATATAGCCTTTTAAATAGAAGGTGTCTATTTGCCACATTCCCATCTAAATACAGTTGCTCTCAGCTTGTGGCCAACGCATTTTATGAAAACATACTTTGGAGTTATTTAAACTGTTATACAAATTGCAATGATTTTGTATACATTTATAACTTGGACATTTCTATGTGATATTATGGAGATACGGTCAGTATCATGTGAGTCTGGGGTGGAGAGGGGTTCCCAGTACTTTCTGTTGCCTTTTTATAATCTGTAGTACAGGTATGGAACCTGTTATCCAGAATGCTTGAGACCAGTGGTTTTCCAGATAAGGTATATTTCCTTAATTTAAATCTTCATACCTTAAGTCTACTTAATCATTTAAACAATAATTAAACGCAATCAGATTGTTTTGCTTACAATAAGGATTCATTATATCTTAGAATCAAGTACCAAATACTGTTTTATTATTACAGAGAAAAAGGAAATCATGTTTAAAAATTTGAATTATTTGATTAAAATTAAGTCAATGAGAGCAAGAAATTCAAAACGAGCAACTGCTAAAGCATTACAAAGAAAAGGCTGAGCTTTAACACAAAAACATTAAGGGGCAGATTTATCAAGGGTCAAATTTCGAAAAAAAAACCCATCTAAATTCGAATAAAAAAAGACCAACCGAAGTTTTGGGTTTTTTTTCGGGTAAATAGGCCGTTTTTGTTTGAATTCGAATCTTATGAATCGAAGTATCATCGTATTTGATCGAATTTGATTCAAAGTTTTTTCTAATAAAGTCCACCAATTGACTCCAAATGGGTTCTAGGAGGTCCCCCATAGCCTAAAACAACAATTCGGCAGGTTTTAGATGGTGAATGGTCGAGGTTGAATTTTTAAAGAGACAGTACATGATAAATTTAGATGTTCAAATTTTGGAATTATACACAAAAAATAGCTCGAATTTTCACTTCGATCTTTGATAAATCTGCCCCTAAGTAAAGATGAAATTACATTGAAATAACATTGTGTGCTATTTTTCTATACAATTTGGTGCATTTTACAAAAATCTTGGTTACACAGTTGCATTTGTGACATTTTTGTCTCAGTCCAGGCTTGTTATGTTGTATAACATCTATACAATTCTAAACCTTTCATTCATACATTAAATTGGTGGTATGTTTTTCTGTTGCAAGTGCATCTGTTACATGCAATCTACCAAAAGATAAGCTGCATCTTTTCAAAGATTTAATCATTGCCAGGCTGAACAAGAGCATTCTTGGTTACATTGCTACTAAATTGCCCCTGTGTTATTTTATTTTTCAGCAGGTACACAAACACACACATTCAAATATGTACAAAAGTACAAAGATGTGTCCTATCTAGGTGCCAGGTCAGGAAAGGTTTGCGTATTCTATTTCCAATATATCATTAATCATAATGAATAAATCTTATTCATCCATTTTCTAACTCTGAAGGGGTTATAAGTTGATAGGCAGTAACCACTAATGAGCATGAATACACTACATCAAGTGCACTAGATGATAATATCTTACACATTTTCTAAAGATTTTAACAAGAAGTCTTGTGGTATTCAGAGACATAACAGCTATAACAACTTATCAACCAATTTTTAAACCACTGGAATCTTTTTAAACTTAAGTGTTAATGTTATTAATTAAAAGCAATTGGTGGCCTACTATATATATGATGCACACCTCTCAAATTATATAGTAACTGAAAATAGGCTGCTCTTTTGTGTCTTGTGATGAACCATGAAAAGTCTCACTGTGAAAAGAATCAGAGAGGGAAAGAGGAAAATACAGTGGAAATGAAAGTTTGCAGATATATTGAGGCTATTTTTCTAATTTACAAAATGTAATGTTGGAAATGTTTAGCACTATTTATTAAATATGTGCATAATGATGCAAATAACATAAAATACACTTAGGGGCAGATTTATCAAGGGTCGAAGTGAAATCGAGGGAATTTTCTAAGGTAAAAAATTCGAAATTCAAAGTAATTTTTGGATACTTAGACCATCGAATAGGCTACTACAACTTCGACTTTGACCTTCGATAAAATCGTTCGACTATCCGACCATTCGATAATCGAAGTACTGTCTCTTTATAAAAACTTCTACTTCAATATTTCGCCAACTTAAACCTGCCGAAGTGCTATGTTAGCCTATGGGGACCTTCCAGAGCATATTTCTAAGTTTTTTGTTTTCAAAGGAAAATCGTACAATAAAATCGTTCGAATCGTACGATTCAAAGTACGATCGCAGTACGATCGTACGATCGGAATACGATTGTCCGATCGGAATACGATCGTACAATGTAAAAAATCCTATGAATTCGACTTCGAATTTCGTAGTATTCAATTCGATGGTCGAATTTCAAAGTATTTTCCACTTTGAAATTCGACACTTGATAAATCTGCCCCTTACAGTATATAGGGGATCAGTCTGTCTGTAATTTGGGTTTCCATATCTTAAGTCTACTTAAAAATTATTTAATCATTAATTAAACCCAATAGGCTGGTTTTGCTTCCAATAAGGATTAATTATATCCTAGCTGGGATCAAGTCCAAAGTACTGTTTTATTATTACAGTGAAAAGGGAAATCATTTTTAAAACTTAGAATTATTTGCTTAAAATTGAGTCTATGGAAGAGAGCCTTCGTGTAATTCAGCATTCTGGATAAAAGGTTTCTGGATAATGGTTCTGCCAACAGCCTCATACAAACCCATTAAACCAAATGTAATAAGAGAAAGAGGTGGTTGTAGCTAAAATAAATAAATTATATTAAAAAAAGTGATGGCCTTGACTCCACTTGTGTTCTATCGTTGCAAAAACATACATTCTAATAAAATTGATGTGTTGTATTTATAAAAATGTACTCAAAATTCAAAATGCATGAGATGTAAATTGTCTTTTCTATGCAACCCACTTTTTTTGAACACTGCCATATGATTATTATTTATTGGTATGCAAAAACAGGTGCAATCCACCACATGAATACAGTGCTGCTTGTGAGTAGAGGAATGCAAGTAGGCATTCATTCTCCTGTCACCTACCTGTCCCTAGTTCAATTGCTGGCAAATGGTAAATACATCACTTCCTTGCACCTACTGATGCTGAGCTCTGCACCTTAACAAAAAAGTCGGCTATTTCGTTTGACTGCGAATGCGTCTGCCCTGGGAAATTTGATGCAATAGACGTAAGACGACTATAGCTCCATGGTGCTCACAGGGATAACCCGGGCCAGTGCAGTTTACTACTTATAGGTGAACCAGCCCGGAGTGTCAGGTAAATACAATCACTTGGAGGTGCCTAACTTTTGGCACCCCCAAGTAAAAATGCATTTCCTTCTCCTTTATGTCTGCGTAAATAAGCCCTATAAACTCGGTGCACCACATGGAATATTTTCAAGTAGTAAGGAAAACAGTTCCAACTACTCTACACAAATAAAAAATTATAATAATTAAAAAAAGACAATTTTGCTGTAGTGGTGTGAACAAAAATAAAAAATTATACCGTTGCAAGTGATTATTACAGTAGCAATCTCTTTTTTTCAAGCTGGCAGCAATTATGAGTAGTATTTTTTTTTTTCTCATTTTACAAAGAACTTTCTGTCCTACCTCCACTCCCCTGGAATAAAGGCAGCTTTGACACTGTCTGACAGGGCCTTCTCTCTTTTTTTTTTCTTTTCCTTTTCTCTGCATACGCAGTGCTTTTGACTTTTCCTTAAGAAATCTGTTGACTTCATTGAAATGTGACAGGGCAATATTTAACCTGAATAGAGGCATGTTGACTCCTCTTATTAAAAGTGACAGTTAAGGACATCTCTCTCTTTATTCTTTCTGAAACAGGCAGACAACTCTTCAGTACTTACTCATATACAAAATAAAAAAACAAAAACTACTTGAAGAGGAGATGAATACCTAATAAACAATATATGAATGACATTCACAAGTTTAATCTACCAAAGAAACCTTTCTTATCCATTAAAAAAATTAAAGCCCTTTCAAATGAGTTTGATGTAACGAGACAGGTTGCCACCGTTCCAATTGAGTTGTCACGCCTATTCTTACGGTTCTTTCTTCTATTATTTTAGTGCGTGATTGCTTTTTCTACGATTCGTATAGGTGGGGATTATGGTTCTGCTCAGTGTGACGGCAAGGTCTAAACTTGTCTCCCAACAGACATGGAAATGCTTGACTTTCCATTTTTTCTAAGGCATTAAAATGTAGGTGATCTTCAAAAAAACTCAAACAATGTGTAATTAATAAATACTATATTATTTTATTTAATTATATTTTATTATAAAATGATTGCATTTCTTTCCAACTAAAGCACATTCATGAAAATTACTAAAATTCTTTTGCTTCTCAACAATAATATCCAGAGGCACCAGTTCTTTTCCTTCAGTATCTGCACTTGTTCTAGAACAGCTCTGACCTTCTTATGAAACTAGAGTTATTATTTTCTTGATTAGCTAGAGAGTCAATATTTTCCGAGATATTGAAGGCATTCTAAACAAACCAATGATTGTTTGGATACAGAGCAGAGCCTGTCTGAAGCTGCAAATGATACTTCACTCTGGTGCCTTCATCTGCACTGCACTTTACCACACATAACAGCCTCTTCTTTGCAGTTATCACTACATAAAGATCATCTGAGTACCCTTAGCAAGTTTTTTTTTTTTTTACTTGCTTGTGAGAAGTTTCAACAGCAGCAATTTGTTCCATATCAGTTTCCTTTAGCAGAACATCAATCACCTGCCAGTAGAAATCCTTTTGAATCTCTTCCAAGTGGTCTGTCTTCTGAACACAAATAAGGACTGGAAAATATCAGTGTGTTTGTGTGAAATTTTACAAAAAGGCAATTTTTTTTGCAGTCATTTACATATTTTACTGAGGCCTGCAACCTTTCATTTCACAGGAATAGTCATCCATTGTCCTGTGCGCCGTACAGACAATGGGCATATGGATTACAAATATAAGCTCAGCGACATTCCACTACAGAGCTGGGAAACACTCTCATCTTGAATATTCAAACACTGGAATTATTTTTCCTAAATCTGGTACACGTTACAGAACGTAATGAATTATCCATGGAATAATGGAATTTATTTAACATGCCCATTTAAAAAAAATGTATAAAAAAAAAAATCAGACTGTGAAATACTCATTGGCTAAACTTATTAACTGATGCAAAGAACTGCCAGGTGTTTATCTTTTTTTTTTAAATTTTTAAATTTTTTTGTTTTACTACTTTTAAAAATGATATTAGAATGCCTATATGTGTGTTTTACATTTGATGGACCATATGTTTTGTCAGGTTTAATGTACATTTCAGAAGTCACTGCCTCCCTACGCCTTAGCTGAGCTAATTTTGACCAAAGAGAAACCAGAACAGAAAACAATTTAATCAGCTTTTACTTCACACCTTGCCAGATGCTAGAATTCTATTACTCCTGTGCAGCATTACAGATGAACACGTAATTTTCTCTCAAAAGAATTGATGTATGTGTATTTATATCTATCTTTGGAAATACTGTAGTTTATTTTCATCCTCTGTGCAAAAATATAATGTGTACTTTTTTAATGTGTATTTTAACTCTTCTATCGTTTATTGGTTGTTTTTGTGTGTAAATCTGTACATTAATTGCATACACCCATATTTTGTACTGCACTGCTGATTATGTCGGTGCTTTATAAATACGCTAATAATAAAAATAATAGTGATAACTAGACCAGAATTTGACACATGCCAGCAAATATACCATAATTTATTATTACACATCTTTATTACTAAACCTGGTTTCAATGTGGAAATGTGTGGTGTATTCTAAAAGCCATTTTTAATATACCAATGTCAAAAAATAAGCCCACACGTGACATACAACTAGTATTTGTAAAAATAAATGCTCTTGTTTATAAAAATTAGACGATTTATAATGATTAAATTCTTTTTAAAAAACAGAACAAAAGTGCTATAGTGAACACATCTCTAACAAAGATCTAAATCCTTTCCTATGCAAAACATTCTAAACCGTGACCTTGTTAAATTTCAGCAGTTATTAACCTCATCCAATCATTGCTGTCTGCTAACCACTTGCAGCTCCTCTGAAGGATTGACATGTGGGGCTCATTTATTAAAGCTGGGCAAATTTGCACCTGGGCAGTAACCCACAGCAACCAATCAGTGATTTCTTCTGTTGCAGGTAGAACAATGAAAGCAAAATTTGAGCCACATGCAGCTTAATGTATATTTATGTTGTGGTTTACAGTAAGTGTAGCCTGAGGTAACCAGATCACTTGAAAAAATCAGTTATTTGCTCAGCATTAATATATTACCCCCATGCAGAGGAACTCTGGTGCATGCACAGTTATCTTTAGATACAGTCACACTGACAGACAACTATAGAATAATTAATACTGAATTGACTAAATACATTATTTCAGTGTAAAATATACATTTTAGACAATACATTTTGATTAGTTTCAGCCTAGTCAACTGCCAACTGACTGCAACAATTTATCCTGTGGTTTCTCCCCACCAATAATTTGTATTTTAACTAGGATCATGACTTATTCTCATTCCTTGATAATTAAATATTGTTTTGTCACCAAAGGTAATGTTTATTTAAATATGTATATTTATCTTCTGATACATACAGTATCTACTGTGCATAAGCATTTCTGGTTAGGAGGATTCATTAATAAAATATATTTCAAAATATATATTTTCAACAACAATTTACACACATCTATAAAATTAACAAATATCCAATGTAACAAATGTAGAACAGCATGGGCTACTCTTACACTATATGATTGATAATTTATATCTACCGCTCTGCCTCTCTATGCCCATGCTTCCAGTAGGTTCGGAATCTGCTGTCTCCAGAGAACTCCCTAATTAAACCAATTCAATTAACCTAGATACAGGCCATTTCTGTGTACAGATCTCATTGGTCAGAAAATATTAGGTTCACTTCAGCAAGTTGGGCATGGACTCCAAAGGTACTACATTCAATTTCAGGAAAATAGTATGTGTTAAATGCAGCTTTAGGGGAAAAAGGGCTGAATTTATAACTGCCTTCAAAAGGGAGGGAACCTAGTATCTATGTATCTATGTGCTAAATAGTAGAGGCCTGCATCAGGTCGAGTACAAGCGGAGTACCCACAAAGTGGTTGGGTTTTGGCCAGAAAGCTTTGATAGCCTGATTCTGCAGGTATTCTTCAGATAACCCATCTAGTTACCAGGCTACGATGCAGGACCAGTCCCTTCCGCCCTTCCCCCACATTGTGGCAAAATCTCTCTCCCCTTCGATCGGAATAGGCTCTGATGTGATGTCACTTACGGTTTTGCGGGCACTGGGTCGGGAGGTCACTGAACTATTTGTGGGCTTATTTATTAAAATCAGTTACTCTAACTGAGCCTGTTGAATGTGGTACTTTTTTGATATATATATATATATATATATATATATACATATTTGAACAACTATGTCTGCACTCTCAGGTCTTAAAAAGTCAAAAAGTTATTTATTAAAAATAACTGATGTTTCGGCTAGCACTCTAGCCATTATCAAAGTGAAAAACATTTACTGCTGTGTGTCTAATAAACACTAAATGGCTGGAAAAGTGCATGGAGTGACATCATGAAACATAATTATACCAAAGTAAGACATGCATATAATTAGCTTCCAATTAACCCAAACAAATCCCCCAAGAAGAAAAAAATCTAAATTAATAAGTAACATCATGTGGCAACACTAAAATATCTTAGCATAACATATATCTATATCTATCTATATATCTATCTATTTACATATATATATATATATATATATATATATATATATATATATATATATATATATATATATATATATATATATATATATATATGTAAAAAAAACATTATTCATAAAGCTCTGAATTATGGGAATGCCACCTCCCATAGAGTCCATTTTAAGCTTATTTTTCTAAGTAATAATAACACAGTAACTTGTACTTGATCCTAGCTAAGATAAAATCAATCCTTAATGGAAGCGTAACAGTCTTATTATGTTTATTAGTCTTATTACGTTTATTAATGGTTAAATGATTTTCCAAACCACAGAAAGATCCCTCATCTGGAAACCCCCAGGACCCAAGCATTTCAGATAATAGAATCCCATACCTTTACTGCTATATGCAAACAAATGGAAGGGAGGCAGACACTATCATATTCTACTATATCCCAACTTTTTTTTATTGACTCTCAAATCATGCTTTTACCTGACACTACAAAAAGCCCAACACTTGAGCATGCCAGTTGTTTTTGTTTTGAATCCTACAGATGGCAAACACTCAGTTTTGTGTTCGACACAAGGATTCTATTCTGCTGCTCTCTGAAATCAGCTGCGTGACTACCATCCGGCAGAGGGGAATTAAATGAAAGCAGTAGTGCTCGAAATGGCTGCTCTAACTTGTCACTTGAAGAGGTCTACACAGGTCACCTTATGTAATCAAGCCTTGTAACATATTAGCTGGTTATTGCAGCCATTTTACTAGCCGCGCTTGTCCTTCCATTCTAGTTTTTCCTATGCTCCTAGGATGCTATTATATTCCCTAAGTGTGTTCCCCAGTGCACACGCTAAAGGATATCTGGGGACCCTGTAGTACTGTTAATAAATGAATTCTCCACATGTGCACAACACTCACAAACTAAAATGTTTCTTCTATTCCGCTATATTATTTTACAAATTGCGTTTGATATATTTTAAATATTTTCTTTGATGTTTTATATTTTCCCTTTTGATTTAGCAATAAAACAGCAGCATTTCAATTTCACTCCTTTTTCCATATAGTAAACGTTTTTGTTACTAATCTGGTTACCAGCTGTAGAGGCAGGAAAACTAATGGAGAAACTGTATGGGATGTAACTTTTCTGTATACAATTAAGCTATTAAGGCAGAACTAGGCAGCGTGTTTGCCCACAACTTTATTCTCTTCTACGGAACATTTGCTCAGCTCCTACCCCTCAAGTATTAAGAACAGTGATCAACACAAATGAATATGAAAAGCAATACAACAAGGGGTAGATTTATAAAAATCCAAGGTTGTGTTTTTTAAGCAATTCAAGAAAATCATGGGCAACAATACACAACCTTTTTTTTTTTTTAAGTTTTTCAAATTTGAATTTTTGAGATAAATTGTAATGAAAAAAATGTGTTGAATAAAAACCTGGTGAGCTTCTATAGAACTGTATAATGGCGTTATTCATAAACAAAAACGTTAATTTTGGGGGAGCTTTTTAAACAGTCGCATTTGTAAAAATGAACTGCATGATATTCTTGCAATTCATGTTAACATGCTTTTTCAGAAATATGCTACTGATGGAGAAAAAAAAAATAGCGATTTCATCGAATTGAGAATTTTTTTCCCATGGCCATGCTTAGAAAAAACTCTAATTTGAAAATGAATAAACTTCCAAGTATCAGCATCCGCACACCTCTTCATATTCTATTCTTCTTATTCCTCACTTGGGTTTTTGGCATGAGACACAAGGGCCTGAAAAGAAAATAACAGACACTATTGATAGGTATTTACCAGTTTTCCTCAACGAACCTGTTCCTATTCTGCCACACCTCATATACACATTCCCAGACCTTCTGGCAGAAGAAGGAAGGAACCCATTACAAAAGTTTTTAGAGCATAATAGGGTTATTGTATTAAATTAATCCATATGCATATCTTGCAACTTAAATTCCAGTTGGAGGTTCACGATTTGGTAAGAGGCCCCATTTGCTGATACCGAGATTACAGATATATAAAAACATTGTTGAAGCAGTTATGTCTCACAATAGTTATTGTCTGCTTCCTTTTCCTGATGCATTTTTATCTTGTAACGATCATAGAAGAATGAAGAATATAGAAAGAGCTACCATTGTGTATATATCTTTCCTGATATCAAAAGTGTTTCATAGGTGTTTGTAACATGAGTATTTTTGTGCCATATAACTGTTGTTAAATATCAGTCTACAATAAATAAAGTCTGCAGATAAAATATTAATGGAAATCCTGTCTAGAGTTTCATTCTAGTGCTCTCCTAATAGAAAACATACACAGAGAGGTTGAAGGTTGCAGAGAAAGGCAGGGTAAGGTTTTAACGTTTCCCTTGAATTCTACTCTTTCTGCTACTCATAATTTTTCTTATATGTTTGTAGTTGAGTTGGCTATGTATGTATGTATTATTCTTTATTTATAAAACAATTACATATTTATACATAGATTGGTTAACATTCATGTGTCCCTTCCCTAATGGGGCTTACAATCTAAAGTCCTAATTACTCTCACATGGTCAGTTTAATTAGTATTCATAAAATCTCCTGTTTTGGAGAGGTAACCAGAGGTAACCCATGTAGATAGGGGTAACACATGAACTCCTTAAATATGACAGCACAACATATTGAGAAACCCAATGTATATACAGTATGTATACAGGGTCCAATGCTGTGCTATACGTTGGGATGGCATTGTGGGTCAATGGTTCTAATTGTTGTTTTGCATCCATAGGATTCTGAGTTTGATTCTGACCAGGGCACTTCCATAAGGAATTGACTGAGCACTTTTGCTAATGATGGTGCTAAACTGCAAAATTGTAGTTCACGTTAGCTATTAGTGTTGATAAATCAAGTTACAAAATAAGGGCAAGTACCTGATTAGTGATAGGGAATTTATAAAGTCATCTGGGCCCAAAAGTCATGTGAATGGTTAGCATTCTCTCTAAAAGATAGACCGACATATATAAATAAATGAGAATAATATTTTATAAACCTGATATCTATATGTTTAACCTATATCTAATTGTTTTCTCAAAGTCCACACACGTCTAAAAGCCACATTTTATTTTCACTGCCCCCCTTGTCAGTGACAAGAACTGTCCAACTATTTAAGGCCAGGGCCAGATGTTACAATGCATTGCGGATTCTCTACAGGCAGAGAATCCACTGCCCTGCTGCGCCCCTAGCCTTTTAACTGCGGGCAGATTTTTTTTTGCATCTTGAGTTTCAGCACCAAAATCCACCGTGTCCGCCTGCACCCAAACGGAAACAATGGTTCTGGGTGCAGGCAGACCAGGAGCAGAAGCGCAGCAGGGCAGGGGATTCTCCACTTGCAGAAAAGCACAGGCGGAGATCCACCATCATCTGGCCCTGGCCTAGTGCACATGGAAAAGTGATATGAATGGACAGTTTAAGTGATTTTATGGCTATCCAGCCTAGGATAGTCCAAAGTGAAGGCTGTGGGCTAGATGGCATGAAATTTGGCTATTATCTGGCATTTAAGAAGGTTGGAAGCCTCTTACCCTCCCAATCACTCTTTCATTATTTCTCTTTTTGCAAAAAAAAAAATGATATTCATTATCATTGCAATGGGAAGAGAAGCATAAAAAGTAAATGTGCTTATTCGTAGTCTAATGGTTTAATGTGATCTGTGTTTTGAAAGGGGCTATAGGTAAACATAATGTACCCTCTATAAGGAGGTGGAAGTGTTATTTCAAGCTATAGCTATTTGTGTGAATGGTATTGTTTATTTTAATCATCATCAAAGTGTCCAGATAATAATCTATAACCTCATATAATGCTGTGATTTCTAAGACATTAGTCACCCAGCGACAAAACGATTCTTCTTTGGGTGACCTATCTCCCCGAACTGCCTTTCCACCGGATCGCTTCGGCTTTCCGAAGTCACCCGAAGTTTCTTCATGTGTCTCTGCCCTAAAGGCGTATTTACTAATGCAATGTGCATAAATTGGCTGCACAATTCAATGTTTTCTACCAGAATCCCAGCATAATTGTAGGTGCAACAGCTTAAAAAAAACTTTGTCAATGTGTGTCATCAAACTAAATGCAATAGTATTTCCCAACAAACAGATATGCGTGGCTAGATTCTAGTCTTCCAGTTAGATGTATCATGGAACTGTATGACTGAAATCATACCATAAATCACCAACACTGCCTGGCAGTGTTTGTGGGGGCTTCACTGGAATTGTGCAGACAAGCATGAAAGCCATGGGATGTATAGATCATTTAAATGGGACACAGTATGAGCTGGAACTAAAACAGTACATATAATCTATGCATGAAGCTCAACCTGCTGTGATTTTCTAAACTGGATCTTATGAACGTAGGAACTGAGGCCAAATCAGCATGTGCAAAGCCGTATCATATTAAGGAACAGTTGTACCAATCAATGCTCGTAGTGCAGCCACATTCTTAGGCAGATGACTAGCTTGTATTTCATATCCCGTGCATCAACACATTATTATTCCTTGTGTTTTTTTTTTTACATGTCTTTAGTTTTACTTTTACTGTTTTATACTAGCCATTTGCACCTTAAGCTAGAATTCTGTTGCTGTCTCTTTTTTATGTTGATAGCTTCAAACAGGCCAGTATGTGATTGCTTTTAATATGGATAATTGTACCTACTTAAATGGGTGGTTCACCTTTGAGTTAACTTTATTTTGTATAGTTTATGAACTATTTGTCTTCTTATTCTGACTCTTTCCAGCTTTCAAACGAGGGTCTCTGACCCCATCTAAAAAACGAATGCTCTATAAAACTATAAAGTTATTGTTATTGCTACTTGTTATTGCTCATCTTTCTATTCAGACCTCTCCTATTCATATTCCAGTTTCTTATTCAAATCATGGTTGCTAGGGTAATTTGGACCATAGCAGCCACATTTCTGAAACTGCTAACTGGAGAGCTGCTGAATAAAAAGCTAAAAACCGCAAATAAAAATAATTAAAACCAGTTGCAAATTGTCTCAGAATATCACTCTCTATATCATACCACACGTTAATTTAAAGGGGAACTGAACAACCCATTTAATCATTAATCCAGGATGCATATTCTGTTATGATCTATACTAGTGTGCTGCCACAGTAGACAGAACCCATTTCTGGTTTCATTAAATATTTGTTTCAGAGATCTGTGAAATATGTTGCAACACAGTTATTTTGACTGTGACAGCAGTTTCAATACAGCATTTTCTCTGTGCTTGTGTCTGGAGGTTTTGTGCTTCTTTGCTGACAAGAATGTTGCCTCATACATTGAAATTCATTTGAAATGTTCAGAAAATGAATGCCAATAATACTCTGTTTACCAGACTACGTACTCCTCACCTTAAACATTGTTTTAAGGTGAAAGGACAGCTGGCTCTCCTGCTAGCTCCATGGAACAGAGATTCCATCTCCTGTTAACATTATGCTGCCAAGGGAGACGGTAAAGTTTGTTTTGCTACACAAGGTCCTGTTTCTACTACCACTGCTGTTATAGGGCAGAATGGACAGAATCACGCGGGGGGTACCATCCCACATGTCCTAAAATTGTTTCCACTTGTGTGCATTTTAGGAGCATATTTATTATGCTGTGTAAAAAACAGCGCACATTGCTAGGCTTAGCTGTGTAAAATATATTACATTCGCCATTTATTTTACACCTTTTTTTGGCGTATTTCATTTTTCACAGCACAAGAAAGATGCCCTTTAGTGTATGTGAAGTATAGCTTAGCTTCCATATTACCTCTTATCTCATCATTTCCTAAGTATTATTGCAGGGCTCATTATAAAGTCTATTTCACAATGTATTGTGATTTTATTACATATAAGGCTGAAGTATAACACTGCAGCCCTCTACTACACCCACATTCATGAATGCCCATATGTATATACACACACACACACACACACACTTTTCAAGTCAATTGGATTATGCAAGTGCAGTGAGGGATCAAAGAACCATAAAAGCCTGCCAAGATGTTCCTGAAAAAAGCGATAAATTAGGAAAAGGGAAGTTTTAGCATACGGACCTCATGAAATCTTAACCAGAATCCTATAAAATCAACCTCAATTAAAACATCCTCTCCTTTGCAACGTGCCCTGTAAATTTTGCAGAAGTCAGGGATTTATACACAGCTGCTTTTCTGTTTTAATCATATTTCACCTAGTGAAATAGCCACAGAATCCCAGTTGCCACCATAAAATTCAGGTTCTCAATTGAAACATGTTCTAGGCACTGAGCAGATGGAACCGTTCAGTTGTTCTTCTGTAAAGTACAAAAGAAAATGATAAGTGTATACCTTTCAGGAAACATCATCGTATGAAGCAATGAGCCTGAAGTGATAGAAGAGGGGCTTATTTGGAATAAAACTTGAGCCAGGTTTCTATCTGTTAAAAAATGTTGCTAATTAAATTATACCTCACCTTTCTAGTGCTCTGTCTTTATATGTCACAGGGCCAACGTGGGCATTAGAAAGAGGGGTTCTTAATCATCAGAACAGGGTAAACCTTAGCTCACATGGTTCCCTTTAAGCAGACGGTATCACACCTTTCTAACACCTCCTATCTGTGTAGCATTACCATCTCTTCCTCGGTGTAGACATACGTACTTGTAGATCACCAAGTTGGCATGATTGGCATCTTTCAATACCTATCTTATGGGAATGAAAGTGTTCAGCCAAAGAAAGAACAGATACACTACAGTGGCGAGTTGCAGAGAAATAGCAGAAACATTAAAAGAAATGTACAGGCATAAATGAAGGGGTCCGTTTACTAAAGTGCGGTAAATTTGACTTTAAGTTTCCGCATGTTATCACTGTGAATATGTTTACGCCAGAATATTAGCAGAGACTAAGTTTACTAAACAACGATGCGCTCAGAAGTCATTGCGATCACTTGCGGTAACTACGTTAACAAACCAGCTTACGTTATCGGTAATTTTAGCGAGTTGCGAATTTTCTGGCGACAAATTACGTTTTTTCGAATATTTATGCTATAAAATAGTCTTGTTTTATGGCGGCTATTATGGCAATTTTTACTGTAACATTTATGGCCAGAAATGCCTCTTCAAAACTTATAAACTTTATTGACTGATGATTATACCATCCAACAACATTACCAGAGTAACACCAATCAAACATGTCTGCATCATATAAACCCTTCTGACAATAGAATCATATGAACAAGAAATCATACCAGTCAATCTCTTTGCTTCATAGAAATGCACAGTTTAATGTAGCCAATCACAATGAAACCAAAAAAGCGTAGAGGCTGACGAATCCTTGGACTGAATAATACGCCTCTGAGCTGAAACTGCTGCTGTTGCAACAGATAGAAGCAGAAGCCAAAACTTCCTGTCAGTAATATTTCCTGCCCCTTGAGAATTTCCTGCCCCTTGAGAATTTCCTGCCCCTTGAGAATTTTCTGGCCAAAAAAATATTTTTACGCCACTACATAGGTGGCGGTAAAATTTTGCGAATATTCTGGCTTTAATTTTGTCTTTAGCACTTTTCCCTGTTTAGTAAACCGGCCGTTAATGTGTACGTAGCATTATTTTCAGTGAATGCAATAACTGGCGAACAATTATTCTTGCGCAAGAAAATTCAAAATTAGAAAATTGCGCAAATTAGAGTTCTTGCACCTTCTGAATCATGCACCAGCTTGGGGACTTCCAAGGTGCACATATGTGCAGTCACCCTTATATGCAGCATTGGCAAATGCAGGCAGCAAATACATGGTATACAGAGTGATGCACAGTTTTTTATTCCACTTAAAGTTATCACACAGGGTGCAAATTTGAATGGGCAAATTTGGAATATTTTTTGTAAATGAGCTCAACAGAAAACATTGGGCAAATAATAAGAATGACGGGGTGCATAAATGGAAGACAAATTAAAACAAGAAAAGGGGAACTGAGAAAACTGTATATAAGATTAGGTAATGTTTTCACAAGTAGAGTTTTAACGGGTATATCAGGTAAAAGGCGGGTTTAGACAGAGAAAAAGAAAGGCAAAAAATTTGAAAAGGCAAGGAGGAGGGCAGAAAAAGGGGGTTTTGCATGAAAAGCATCAGAAATGTGGAGTGCACACCCGCTCTGTGTGCTTATTGAGTTCAATATTTATGATACTTTATCAGGTTCCATATTTATGATATACAGGAGGATAAAGTACTCTTGTGATACAACAAAATAACAAAAGAGGTTTAAATGTGAACCCTTTATTGGCTGACTGAATATGTAATCATTGCAGGCTTTCACAGCAATGGGCCCCTTCATCAATCTGTCAGAAGAAGGGCCCCTCGTGTCATAGAATCTTGCATTGATTATTAATATAGACAATGAAGGGATCACCTTCAATCACTTTTTATATATTTTTTTTATTACTGGAGTGGTTTATTCCTCATATATTGTAATGGGTGCACAGAATGCTTTAAATATATATACTGTATCTATATATATATATATATATATATATATAGTGAATAAAGTACCCCCTTTTGTAAAATATAGGGATATTATAAGTTACCGAGGAGTTTCATGACCATATAAAAACACGAGGCCGAAGGCCGAGTGTTTTTATACAGGTCATGGAACTCCGAGGTAACTTCTAATATCCTCATATTTTACAACTGGGGGTACTTTATTTATTATAATACACAAATTTCAATGAGTCATGTGACAGAAATGACATCAAAACTCACCGTTTATAACTGATGACATCAGAACTCACCGTTTATAAGGATATCATTTACAAGATATTCATGGCTTTTGTGTATTATATACACATACACGCTCATCCAGGCCCTTCAGCTAAACTTAAGCTGGGGAATTTGTTCTTCTGCTCTGTTAGTCAAAGCTATGGTCTATGTTGCAAAGCTGTATGTCTCTCGAGTATGGTCTCATGTCATATTTGCAAAATCTTTTTTAAAGTGGCCCATCCCTATTGTAATAGGTTGGATTAATAGAGGGGAATCAGTGAATATCCCACAGACAAGTCTGTATAGTGGGGTTATTATTATTATTTATTAATTCATTCATTTTCTTCCAGCCGCATCCGCTCAGTATCATTGGCATGGTGAGGGTAGAGAAGGTGGCAGGATTGCATAGGGTTTCAATTATGTGTTTTTTAACTTTTTTACTCAATAAAGTTATTAACTCCCTGTCCGACATGTCTGTGCTATCGTAGTCAATGGAAGGCCATTGATGAAAATAAATACAAATAAATAAAAGATTAAAGAAAAGCCGGCCAACATTGAACAGAATCACTGTGAAACCATGGACTGCTGTTTCAATAGTGTTAAAGGGGGCATAATGCACTGTAGCAATTTACAGAGTTAAGTCCTTTTATTTGTCAAGCTTAACCACTACAAGTAAATAGCAACTCATTGGAAAAGTGCCCTATCTTGACAAATGCTTCTCAAGTTGTTTCAATTTAGGTTAAACTGGATCCCAACCAATTTCTAATATGGTATTTTAAGTCTTCAATGTCTTTTTCAAGTGGCCTGCATTTTACTAGGAAGCATTTTTTTCCATGTAGCTCTATCCATATCCACCTGACCTTGTTTATCCCACATAAAACACCTCCCCTTACATCCTTTGGACTCTTCCGTAATGCACTCATTATCCAACTCAGTGACACACCATAGTATATGTACAATTCTGGTCCTTTGTCAAAAATGCTTTTGAAAAACGGTGTTCAAATTATGTACCATTAGATATACTAGATCTACTATCTATCTGTCTGTCTGTCCGTCCGTCTGTCCGTCCGTCTGTCCATCCATCCTTTTGTCCGTCTAGTATAATAATTTCCCTTGGGATTAATTACGTTTTTATCTATATATCTACATCTATCTATCTATCTATCTATCTATCTATCTATCAACTGTCTGTCTGTCTGCCTGTCTGTCTGTTTGTATGTCTCTCTCTCTCTCTCTCTATTTAAAAATACAAGCAGCATCAAATATAATTGCAGAAGAAAATTGTTTCTAATGCCAGCACTATTTGTACTATGCTACAATAGATGCACACTTCTTTTAATGACACAATTGCAGTATATGCCACCAGTGGAGTAAAACTGGTGCCTATGAAATGTTCCGTTTCTAGCATACACACACTTGAGCCAAGATGTTATGTGCCAGTTGCTCAGAGACTATTGGACATCTTGGCCCTTATTATGGTGAAAATCAATAATACTCTCTGTAAATTGTTGCTCCCAAAGGATAAAGGGATGCTGGTCTCTAAAAACCTGAACCACTGCAATTAAGAACCAGCTTTAGTCTATGTGTGAGGACAAAAAAATGTAGTGGTGCTTTTTAAAATGGGCTAAAGGTTTAAAAATAAGAAAAAAAGTCCTTACTTTTAGAACTAAGGGAAAAGGAACAAAAGTTTCTGGGGTATTTGTGAATGGCTGAAAGGAGATGATTGCTTAATGAAAGGAGAAGTGATTTCTATGTAATTGTTTATGACAACTGGCAGTTCTGTCCATTAACGCAGCATTAAGACTGGGAGGCAGTTCTTCGCGGCCACCAAAAACTCACAATTATCAGCTAAAAAGATTGAACTCAAGGTTTAATTAACTGGAAGAATTCTGATTAAAAGAAAAAGAACGATTTGTTAGAGCCACTAATCGCTTTTTGTCTGAAAAATATATTTTAATTGCACCTGCAAATCACATCCAGAAATTTTCCCCAAGCTTGATTTAAAAACTAATTGATATGAATTGCAGGTGCTGCATTTTCAATCTGTAATTAAAAATAATAGAAAGGCCAGAAATAAAACGGATCAGAGATAATTCGGATGGTAGAGTTGAGGGCTGGCTATACACGCAGTGCAAGGTCAGTCATGAGTGCAGAGAAGGCGATCATCCATCAAGCCGTGGCCTCCGGCGGAGTATTGAAGGAGATCTGCTTCTTCTCTCCCTATTTACTCTTCAGCAACAAGAAAGCTTTCTAAACAGGGCTGTGAATTGGTTTTCATGCTTGCATTGACAGATTGGGAAAGCAGTTTGTTCTACCAAATTTAACAATGATGTATCATTATCACAACTTTGGGGGAAATCTATAAAATCAATAAGTTTGTAGCCTGAACAGGATTTGTATGGCTTGCTTGCTGTGCTGGTGTCAAAGCGCAAGCATATGGATTGAGTCACAGTCTCAGATCAATGGAATTTGCGGACAGTGAGCTCAATAACAAGCCTCTCTGAAAAGAAATAGATGTAAAAAGCAAATTTACTAGAGGATAAAAAAGCTCCTCTTTTCCATGAGACAGTAAAGTGCGTCTTGGCTGCTGTTGGCTGCTTCCATGAAAGCTGTCTGGGGTATGTGCTTGCAATGCAGAGTGCTCTTTCTTGCTTGATTTTGCCTCAGTCCATGCATGTGCAGTTGGGTGCTTCAATTTGTGATGCTTGTACTAGGAAACTAGCCAAGATGGAAAGGGGGGTGGTGGTGGGGGAGAAGCAGAGAAAACCCTTTATATTGTAAACTGAATAAAGAATAAAACCAGTCAATGTGTCTGCTTGGGGAAAGACCATGGTGGCTTTATTTACTTTGTGCTGGCAGGACTTGCTAATGGAGAAAAATAAAGAGGCATAATTAAATAGTTTGATGAATTTGCAGACCTTTTGTTTGAGTGGAACAGAAAATGCATGTTCTATGGGGCCCTCACAAAGAGCTTGGCTGGTAGCGAGTTAAAACTAGGAAATCAGTTCTTTGAAGGCATTTTTATACTTCATTATCCCAGCATGTAAAATGACTTGTACTAAATGACTGAGGATTTTTTTTTCCTGTGTCCTCCTTCTTTTCTTTTTCTAAACAAAGGAGAGCATCAGGTGGCTGGTGCCTAATTCCTCTCGGTATCCTGGAGCCAATATATTAGCATTTAAACCAGGTGGCTGTCAGCGCATGCACTCAACCAGCCAATGGTGGGCACAAATGAGGGAGAAAGGTGGCACCCTATATGTGTATTTGTTTACATAGTTATTCTCTTTCAATATGGGTCTCCTTTCTTATGTCTATGTAACATATATGCGAGAGTCGTTGTGAATATATCTAAGAAAGCTTCCGTTTATTTACAGCAAAGGAGAGATTTTTATATTCATGCCTGTTTGTACTCGCCACCTGACCTTGGTATTATTCAATTCATAAAGAACTCTATTTTCGCACATTTGTAGGAATTTTTCTTCCATAAAAAATAAGAATGAGTCTTTTATCACTGACCCACGAAACAGTTAATGAAAATGAGGCTTTCACTAAGCATTTGCAGTGGTGCATTCCTGCAAGAGAAAAATCCCAGGTGTAGTGACAATTATACCATGCATTAGGCATAACTGATCCTGGTTCCCTGCATGGAAGGAGTTGATCACAGGCTTTGCTCCAGGGAATGCTATGTTCATTCTATCTCTACCTTATTGCTGAACAGTAGAGAAATGCAAGTGACTGCTCTTATTGATTAACCCGACTGCCGAGAGTTAGATGCTCACCTCTGCCATTTAAAGTGGTCAGAAAAAACCAGATTGACCAATAATAAATTGTTAGAGGTTGTATGAACAGACTCCTGAGGAAACTTCTTTTAATGCTAAGGGATGTAGGGCTGTCACGATAACCTTGCTGGGTTAAAAACAACTACTCAAGCACTCGAAAAATACTTCCTAAAGCCCTTATTATTCCTGAAGAATTTCAGTCTCATTATGAGTAGTGCATTTAGCAAGCCAAGCAGTTCTGAAGACAGACACACTTATTCCCTCTTATTATATACATGTATATAAATATATATGTATTACTCTTACATCAGCAGATTACAGTGCTCTACCTGAAATAATTACCATTTTTGTAACAAAGCATGCCTATGCTGCATATACATTGTATAATATGTAACTGTATATAACTGTATTGCATTGTTGAACCTTCTGTTTACAAAAACCTATTGGGTTTGTTTCTCACACTATATAGTGAATGATATCTTGCCTACTACACACTGAAGCATACTGTATATCAAATACTAATGAAACAAGGTAGGAAGTGTGGGGTACATTGTAAGTGTATTACACTCTTAGGTATTAATGTATGTTGCTTTATTGCACCAGTGATGTGTTACAGAGTAGCTTTGTCAGGATCTAATATATTTACTGGAGGCCACATGGTATATACTACCCCCCATAGATGCATAAAATACATCTCATCTGGAAACATTTCCTTTTGACATAGAGTATTGTAGAATTCAAGACAAACGTATGTCTGTCCACTATTGCCTGCTTGACTTAGTCAAGGCAATGAACAGGTTCCATGTGATGCCATGTCCCTGCTGTGACAAAAAGAGATTTCTGCATACAGCTGGGCACACTTAAAAATAAGAAAAGACAGTTTATTTTTATATAAGGTGTGTGTTTGGTTCTTTTACAGTCAGGACAGTGAGGTTTTGTGCACTGCCGGGTGATGTTGTGATGGCTGATTCAGTTAATGCCTTTAAGAATGGCTTGGATGATTTTTTGGACAGACATAATATCAAAGGCTATTGTGATACTAAACTCTATAGTTAGTATAGGTATGGGCAGGGCCACCATCAGGGGGGGACAGGGGGGACAAGCGTACCGGGCCCGGGCATGAAGGGGGGCCCGGCAGCGCTGCATTTTTTTGAAGATCCGGGCCCCCCTTACGAGCGCCCGAGCCGTACGTCTTGCCTCTTCAGTGCCGAATGCGGAAGTGCCGAAAAGCCGAAGCCGATGCGACGAAAAGACCCGAAGTCACGGAAAAAGCCGAAGTCCCGAAGTCACGAAGCGCCGAAAAGACCCGAAGTCACGAAAACAGCCGAAGCCGAAGTCCTGAAGCAGCGCAAAGACCCGAAGTCACGAAAACAGCCGAAGCCGAAGTCCTCAAGCGGTGAAAAGACCCGAAGTCACGAAAGGAGGCGAAGTTGAAGTACTGAAGCCATGAGTTCAATTCTACTGAACACCAGTTTGTGTTTTTTTTTTTTTAATCCCCTGGCCACCAATGTATTATTTTAATATTCTATAGGCCCCTGCCACCAATCTTTTTTTTAAAACTTTTGTTTTTGGGGCCCCAATTTTTTTTTTAACTCGTAAGGGGCCCCTTGCCACCATTGTTTTTTTTTGGTTTTTTTTTTTTAAAAAAAAATTAATTTTCTTTTTGGTGGCCCCAAATTTTTTTAACTTGTAAGGGGGCCCCTGCCACCAGTTTTTTTTTTTTTCAAAAAAAAATTATTTTTTTTTAAATTTTTTTTGGGGCCCCAATTTGTTTTTAACTTGTAAGGGGGCCCCTGCCACCATTTTTTTTTTTTTCAAAAAAATTTTTTTTTCTCCAAATTTTTTTTTTGGGGCCCCAATTTGTTTTTAACTTATAAGGGGGCCCCTGCCGCCAATGTTTTTTTATTTTTCAAAAAAAAATTAATTTTTTTTCAAATTTTTTTTTGGGGCCCCAATTTGTTTTTAACTTAGAAGGGGGCCCCTGCCACCAATGTTTGTTTATTTTTTAGTTTTTTTTACATTTTTTTTTGTTGGGGCCCCAAGTTTTTTTTAACAGGGGGCCCCTGCCACCAATGTTTTTAAAAAAAAAAAAATTTTAATTTTTTTTTTTTGGGGCCCCAATTTTTTTTATAAGGGGGCCCTGACCATCAATAGCTTTTTACAACTTGTGTGGGGGGGGTTACTTTTTTAGCGCTGATGTCTGTGTGGTCTTTTAACTGCGATGTGGGCGGGATATGGGGCGGAGCTTGGTCATCAGTGTGGGCGGGGCCCAGGGGGCCCCAAAAATTTTGTTGTACGGGGCCCCGTGATTTCTAATGGCGGCCCTGGGTATGGGTATATAGAATTTAATTAAAAGTAGGGAGGGTTGTATGTACGGATGCTGGATTTTCATTTGGAGGGGCTGAACATGATGGACTTTGTCTTTTTTCAACCCGATTTAACTATGTAACTATGTAACTATATGTGTGTGTGTGTGTGGGGGGGGATTTATAAACAATCAAGAAGGAGAACATGCAAACTCCTAGTACCCTGGTGTTAGAAGGCAGTATTGAAAACCATCAGGGCCAGAACTATGAGTAGGCAGAACACAAAGCGGCAGATTTACTAAAGGGCGAAGTGGCTAACGCTAGTGACTTTTCGCCAGAAATCACATCTGCAGGGACATCGCCAATTCACTAACAGGCGCAGATGACAATTCACTATAGAAAGAGACCATCGCTAGCGTTCGCACTCTATCGCAGGCAACTTTTCGCTCTGACAAAATGTCGTTACTCTGCAAATTCAGTAAAGTGCAGATTTGTCTGAACTTTACCTCTTTTGCCAGATTTGACTTCACCACCTGAGACCAGACAAAGTGCTTATATGAAGCTAGATCTTCCTCAATCTTCTCTCACTTACATCATATCCTGTGTGCCGGAAATGTATTAAAGTTCAAAAAACGCTGACGACTTTTCTTTTTTTTAAGCGTAAATGCCTGCAAAAGTCCTAAATTAAACTATTTTTGGGTAACCGGTTTTCTCCAGACATTTCATAACATATGGAACATTCATTTTACACTGGGCTCATGTGTAGGGCATTGTATGAACTCTCTTGTCTTTATTAAGGTTCCCTGGACATTTTTAATAAAAAGTGGTACAAAAGTGGTACATTTATAATAAAGACCTTCATACAACTTTACCAGCCCTATGCAAATTGACCTAAGCGCAAGATCACTAGTGAATTTTCGCTAGGCACAAATGAATGCTAGCACATCTTCGCTATGAAATGCTCGCACTGCCGAAGTAACGCTAGCAAAATGTCGCCAGTGTTCGGCGCCCAGGACGAAACTTCGCATATTAGTGAATTGTAGTAGTCGTAGCCCATTTTGGAAAGATGTTGCTAACCGGTGCTACGTTACTGACATAAATTCACCATCTGCTGTAATGCCTTTTAGAGACATAAGCCAGTATAAATAACCAATAAAAAAGCCAATATAAATAACCCAGTGTGTAGGTTAAGTACAAAAAAAAGGATATGAAACCCTGTTCTACCTGAAAAGGCTGTGTCTTTTCCCTTACATTGTGTGTAGTGGGTGATTGGTGCAAATGAATGGAGTGTATTCTGTTCCAACAAGGACAGCAACTAAATATCAAAGCCAGTGCATATCAAACAACATTTGAACAGAGTTTGCCATTAAGGAAATAACCATAAAGATATTCCTTCATACCTGCATTTCTGGATGCATTTTCCAAAAAAAATACTGGGAATTATCCTATGATGCCATGAGGTTTGATGTCTATTGTAAATAAACCATATACTGATCTGTATTGATTATGTGATGTTTCATAATTCTGATATGAATTTAGTAGGGAAAAAATTTTATGCAAATATTAATTGAAGCAATCACAGATTTAATCAGTTACTGAAAATATTTTTGGAGACATTACGTATGCAATGGAAGCAAATATAGGATGCTAACATGCTACACCCAGATCACAGCTGCATGGTTTCCTTTCAGTCCATGTTACAGTAATGTTGATGGGAAGTGATTAGGAGCAGAGATGTCCAGAGACACAGCACAGCGTGAGCATAGAGAGAAGCAGGGGCTGTGGTTACTCGCTGTGTCCAAGGAAACTTGGAGATTCAGCCATATTCCTGATTACAGTTCACATCATTCATTTGGTGCGGCAGAGAACTGTTTTCAATCCCCATTTTTCCATCCTCCAGAGCCACAACATAAGGCCCTGGGCAGAATATTCTCTTAGTCGAGACATAGTGGTAAACCAATATTGTCATTAGGGCAAACTGACATTCCGACAAAATGAAACAGTAGAAACTGTAGATGAAACAGGCAGCCCGTGGAATCGTTTTAAAATAAGAACAAATTATTGCTTTTACAGTTTGTGAGAATCGCAGCCTTTTAATCTTTGTGCTTTTATGAATGAGATTTTAGCAGGAAGAAATAGTTGTGAGGGACAGTGTGTGTGTTACTTGTGTTTCTTTATGTTCAGGTTAAAATACCCATACATTTAATGGGGGTTTTCCTGAAGATGGTGATTAATTGCTTTTATTCGTATGTTTGCTGGGTCCGTCAATGTGTGAAACCAGAAACACACAAATCTGCTTTGGAAACCTCTGAGAAGCAGGTGATGTTTGGCGGGAAACACTGTCCTCTGGGTAAGATCTATTAAGCAGACATTACAGATGTTTAACTGGGATCAATTTCTTGGGATTAATTACCACAGTGGGCTGCATTTTCAATGAAATTAACAAGCCCTAAATTGATTTTAGCAGACGTTTCACTTTGTCACAACAAAGAACACATCAGCTGTCTACTTAACCTGAACCTGTGCCAATAGAAGGCTGGAGATCTCGAAGAAAAAGAAATATGTTATTCCTCATTCAAAGAAATGTTCAGCAGGTCATGAAGAGCGGTGCTTGTAAATAGCAATTCAGAACACAATGAGGGTGATTTGCTGTAACATATGCATCTGTTGGTGCTTAACATATATGTTATTCACTGGTGGATTAATTAACATCTTATTAACAAATATGAGGTAATGCACCATACAACATTAAGGAGGTGAGATATGCCCTGTGAGGTGTGAAACTATTGTTGCCTCTCTAGGCCACGATATAATACATCATTTGCATGTGGTATTAAATGACACTCATGAATACAATGTCGCCCACAGAGGCACAAGGGACCTGCCAACAGCACAGAGCATATGGCTTTTGCTTCTATTCATGGTGTGGAACATGCAATAAAAATGCAGCCTTGCTGAAAGGGTAGTGGATGCTTTGAACACATCTCCAGCAGATATTTTAAACTGTAATCATGTGGATTTACAGGGGGATGGAAATCTTTTCTACGAATCAATTAAAACAAGAAGGCGTGTTCATAGCGTACGATAAATAAGGATGCTGTAGTTGGCATTATAATGCAGTAATATCAGGCACCTACGCAGTAAGCTGATTTGTCCTAGTAAAAAAATAACCAATCAGCAGTAGCTTTGATAAGGCTAATGTAGTAAGAATAATTAAAACGCATCTGAATGGACGTCATGGGTTACTGCAGTGGGCCAAATATGTACTATGCTACTAGATATACAGTAATTGAGCATATCTGCACAAGTAATTTTATTTTCTCAGTAACCTGTTGATGGCATTATTTATTCATGCCTTAATAGCGACATTGCTGGGGTAACGTTAATAGCAATAAGCTCATTTGTCCCCCGAAGCTAAAACACCTACTCCAGGCCTTGTCCAATCCTGATAAACAGGCCCGGTCACGATGTGTATGGGGGAAAATTAACTTGAGACCCACTCCCCCTCCCACATTTGAGAAAATCGAATATGGTCCCTGAAATTACAAGTACTCAACAACAGCGCACCATGTATAGCACCAGAATGCAGATGTTGAATGTGTGTGTCGTTATACACAGACATAATATACATAATGCATTTTTAAAAAAAAAAAATATATGACTTAATGGTTCGGTCAAAAGTCAGAGTTCATCTATGTTACTGAGATCTAACACCTCATAGCACAGATTATTCCTCTGCAACACATGAATCCTTACTGGAGGCAACAATCCTACTGGGTTTATTTAATGTTTAAATTATTTTCTAGTAAACTTACGACATGGCACACGAGAAATTATTAGTATAAAAGGTCCCATACCTGTATTTAGTAATCAAGATAGTGCAGTAGTGATGGGCGAATTTATTTGCATTTTGCTGCCGGAGAATAAATTCACGAGTTTGCCGCCGTTTTGCGATTTTCGCAGGAAATATGTGAATTTTTCGGCAAATCGAAATGGGACAAATTTGCCTATCACTGCAGTACAGTATATATTTTTTTAGGCCATAAAGACGGTGACAAGGGTCGGTGGTCCTTACACATTCAGGCAATTCTTCGAGAGCCAGGGGTGGACCATTTTGATCATTTGATGCCCATTTATCAAAGGTCGAAGTTCGAATTCATGTGAATGTTTTATTAGTCTAATAAATTTTAATATACTCAAAATTTGATCGGGAGGTTATTTAAGAAAAAATGTGAACGTCTATAACCGGAACGTATTTTACCGACTCGAAAACTCAAATTGAATTAGATTCGAATTCGACTAAACTCAAATCGAGTTTTTTATCCAAAAAAAAAAACCTTGAATGTCAGGAAGGTTATTAAGATCTTCAAATCGGTCACTGGACCTCTCCCATTGACTTATACATGAACTCGGTAGGTTTCAGGTGGCGAAAAGTCGAATTCAAATTATCCCCAGGGTAAAGGTTTGATAAATCTAAAATTTCAAATACGAATCTTGTTTGGATTATTCCCAATTTGAATTTGTGAGTTTTGACCAGAATAAGAGAATTTCTTATTTAACCCTTGATAAATCTGCCACTTAATGTAAAACAATCACAGTATAGAAAAATATTATAAAATGAAGGGGACACGGTAGAAATGTAAAATGTTAATGTTCAAGGGCAAGTCAACACCAAAATAAAAATGTGTCTAATAAAATTAAACATAATTCTAAGCAATTCTGCAATATACTGTACATTCATTACAATTTTTCTATGATTTTTTAAGTTATTTGTGTATGTATTGCTATTGAAAGCAGTGTTTGACTGCCCCTTTGTATTCTCTGCCCTGGTGGCTCAGACTTTTGATTAACAGACCTGCAGCTGTTTAACAAACCTGTCTTTGCTGGGGAACTAAGACTTTTGCAACATTGTTTAAAAAGTAACAACCCGGAAGTAGGCAAATGTCGATTTTGATCGTAATTGTTTTTACAAATAACTTTAAAAGCACTGAACATTTTATAAATAAAAAAAATAAATGTCAATTGGAAATTTGCTTGAAATTGTTGTTTTATTAGGCATGTTTTTTATTATATGGTTGACTTGCCCTTAATATAACTAGTAGGTCCTCTTGCACTACAATGCATAGCAGCCCAATCACCTTCAGTTCTGGTTTTCTAGCTCAAGAGAATCTGCAGCATCTGCAGGTTTTAAGATAAAGATCAGAAAAGGGGAAAATAATGAATGTTTAGCTGAAATATATTGTTTGAAGTTTGCAGTGAGAGGGGTCTATAGAGCTCTGCTTTGAAACACATAGCTGGCCCATCTGGTCATAACTGGGATTACTGAACATAAATTGTTTTATTTATTGTGTATGGGATTTGACACTTTCCTACTGTGTTGTTTGGCCAGCTCCAGATGTACACATTTTTAGGGCCTCCATGGAACTCATTTTTTAAAGGAACTGTCTTGCACATTTCTTTTGATAAAATACAGGGAGAATCAGCTGGTAACTTTTTTAAAGGTACCAGTGTGAGTCCTAGAGTTTGAAATGGTACATTGTAGGTAAAGACCATCTAAACAGACTAAATACTTGTCTTTATCTGTTCTTATTAGTACAAGGATATGAGAGGTATAACACAAGAGCTGCCAGGTTTGCACTCTGTGAAAAGGTTTGTATTGTTAATGTTATTCTGCATTAAATGGTGTGCTTGTGGGACTTTGCACACTACTGATTAGCACTGGAATGTTATATGCATGGCCCCTCAGTTGTTATGAATCACAGTTGCCCATTTTTTGTCCATTTCCAAGACTATAAGCATCATTTGCTGAATTGCCGCCTTCCTGGCCAAGCAAGTGTTTTCTTTTTTTTCTTTGTGCTTGTTTTGTTTTTTACTATAATCCTTCATATAAGTGAATTTATATAATTGTATTTCTGGTTTGATTCCCAAGCCTGTTCTTTTGATGTTAATACTAAAATCAATGCAGTTTTGTGTTGCCATCATGTCTCACTAACAGTCATTCCAAGAGAAGCTGGTGAGTCAAAGGGAAGCCCTAATTAATACAGGAAGTCCAAGGCCTCCAACATAACAAATTGATAAATCTATACAGTACAACATTATATAAACTGGCATAAGGATGGCAGTTTGGACTTCCAGTTTGGACTTACAAAGAATATTTAGCTAAGTCTGTATATACACATTAAGATCTAGGCTTTTGTTTGTGCAAACTGTGAAACTGCACACACCATAGGAAAAGGGGGCTCCTTAAAAGCACTAAAAACACACAGGGCCAGATTTACATAGAGTGCACCCCTGTCCCCTCCCCTTCATTTATGCACATGCACAAACTTTCATCATCAGGTCAGGAGCACTAGGGATTGACGCACAGGAAATTTTAAACACCAATGTGGATGTAGTTGGGCGGCATGCCACTCCCTAAAATCCTGCCATCCTGGGCCAGGGCCTTGGTGGCGTTTCCACAATTGCGGGCCTAAAAACACATAAATTAGAGTTAAACATATGTTTTTCAATATCCACTAAGAATGCATTGAAAAAGAAGATATTGTAGCCAGCATTGGCCGTTAATTTTAATCTGTCATTAAGATCAAGGGAGCACTGTAAAGAGTTTTACACTGATTTTCAAAAGTGCTAAGAAGCACCACGATCACTATTTTACCCTATCTGTCCCTGTCATCACAACAAGATTTATTGTTACCAAATTAGCAGAACACATATATATATATATATATATATATATATATATATATATATATATATATATATATATATATATATATACTAAACTCCAAATTGTGATTTTTTTAGTTTAAAATCGGATTTTTAAAAAATCACAAATTTTTCAGAATTTAGTATACCCCGTGGATGGAAAAGTCCAAATGAGAAAATCCGGCATCTCAGACCTGTCGAGGTTGCATATAAGTCAATGGGAGAAGTCCCAAAGATTTTTTGATGTGTCCTGTGTTTCGTGCAATACCCCAAAGATTTCAGAGTTTTCAGGAAAAAAGCATACAAGTTTCCGGGTGAAAAATAAAAAAAATCTGATTTTTTTCCCGCAAAGCTAATTTTGGGAATATCGAATAATGAATACGCCAAAAAAACCCATGTGGATTAGATCAGAGCTTGTGGCTGGAAATGTTGAGATAAATTCGGACTTTGATAAATAACCCCCATAGGGTATATACTGTATTATGTACCATATAAATGGTTGTATGTTGACTGCAGCCAATGGCACTCCCAGATATCAACTGAGAAGGAAATCATTTTGGTCCCATACAGAGAGTGAATGGCTGCCAGTTTGACCACATGCACCTTAAACTCATGCACATACCTTTAGGGGCCAATTTATCAAAAGTAGAATTTTCTGGGTTTTTTTCACAATTCAAGAAAAAATGCGGAGAAAACATACAAACGCAAATATACTCTAGAATATTCATTGGCCCCTTGAATAGATGGATTTATTAAATTATATAACTTTGCCAGAAAAAACTTGCCAAATAAATGCTGGTAATGTTCAACAGAAATCAATGGGAATTGTCTCTATCAGTTTTAATTATATATTTATTTTCCCAGGTCATTAAAATCAAATTTCCTAGCCTTATTGAAAATGAACGGAACAATGGGCACAGGAATATCCTTTTGCGTTTTTTTTTGGCTAGAGTTCAAGAAAAAATTTTTTTTTAGCAGTAGTTTGTTTAGGTGCTTGTATTGTTTTTCTTGTATTTTCTCAAAGATTAGCAAATAGGCCTCCTAGTGTTTAACAGTTTTTACAATACCTATTGCAGTTAACTATATATGTAAATTCATGGGAAAGAAATAGTATAGTACATTAAAATGTTGGGTGTCTGCTTAGAAATCAATTCAGTTAGTACTATGCATATTATGTATTTCATTCTCTCAGTTTCACAAACTCATATTGGCTTCATTTATGCTTCAAACCTTTAATTCACACATCCCTCACTAACCATTACTTCCTCCACTTATTCCACATGGTATCAACCCTTTCTTGCTCTCTATTTATATCCTGAGATCATTCTCTCACTCTCATCTTGTCCCTATATGGGTGTATAATGATCGCAGATGTCTGCAGTATGATGCCTTTTTATTAGACCCACAAACGAGAGTAAGAGGCTTTCGAACCACAGTGGGTTCATCTTCGAATTAAAAGCGTTCTGCTCTTGAACTCTTTGTTGGGCCAATTAAAGCTATTATACTGCTACCCCTCCATTCTGTAGTATATATATATATATATATATATATATATATATATATATATATATATATATATATAGATATATATATATAGATATAGATATATATAGATATATATATATATATATATATATAGAAGTAGTATACAGACCCGCACACCAATATTTCTTTCCAAAATGTTTATTTAGTGCATTAATCCGACGTTTCGGCCCACATTAGGGCCTTTTTCCTTGAAAAAGGCCCTAATGTGGGCCGAAACGTCGGATTAATGCACTAAATAAACATTTTGGAAAGAAATATTGGTGTGCGGGTCTGTATACTACTTCTGCATATGAAAACAATTGACCCTGCACCCGCAAACAATAACAAGAAGTCCGGTGTACAGAGTGCGGTTGCTTAGCACAGTATATATATATATATATATATATAGATATAGATATATATAGATATATATATATATATATATATATATAGATATATATATATAGATATATAGATATATATATATATATATATATATAAAGGTCGATTGTCAAAAATCCCATGTTGAAGTAACTGCTTACTAAATGTCTATATGATTGAATTACTGTGACATTTAAGAACTAAGGGGCAATGGGCAAGAAATGGATTACTAAGTTGTGCCTTTTTTGTCAGTCTTTGCCAAAAAATAAGCAAATGGAGATTTTTTTATTCTGTGATCCTGGGTATATAATCTTAATTTATTGTTTTTCACTACACACAACCAGTAATGTTTTATTTGTGAGCTTCCTTAGGCAAAACAATTCACTGACTGATGGAGGCAGACTTTCCAACCACTGACTTGGTGTATGCTGGAGTAAGCATAAAAACGATTGTTAGGCTGAGGGTGGTCCCTATTAAAACAATGAGCAAACCATTCAAACAGCTCTGATGCAAAAAAAGAAAACCTGTATTATATTATAATCTGTATTATTACAATACAAAATAGGAGCAGAGCACAATGGGAAATAAATCATATTTGATCAGTTTTTGTGAGAGCTGCTCCTTTTTCCTGCTCTAACATGGTTTAATACATTCACACTCCAATATATCAAAAATAGAAATTAATGAAGATTGATTAAACATCCACTACAAGTCAGCTCGCATTTAACAATGCCCCATTTGTTGCCTTTTGCTAAAGCCAATATTAATACTAAGTCCCCAGTCTTCTAAATCCTCTTACACTTCTGTATGTTGAGAAATGATGTGCATACAAACATAGCTTTGCAATTGTCAATAATATAGGGGTTCCTACACCATCTGGATATCTGAAGTGTTAAGCATCACACACATTTCTCCAACTATCCACCTTTGCTTCATGCTGCATTTTTATTTTATGCTAATGGAGGGTAGATGCAAGGTATACTTCAAAATGGGAGATAGATCAGTAACACTCTCAGTGAAACAGCATTAACTGTAAATAAATAAACAGCTACATTTTACACTGTTTTTCTGCATTCTGTGTTTTACTAGTTCTTCTTTAAAAATCTTAAATTTACCCATTGCATATGGGTGCAGAAGACCTACACACACTAACCACCTACCAATCACTTGTACAAAGTGATTGTGTTTTAGTAATCTTTATTAGTACCCTTCATTATTTATTATATTCAGCCTACAGAAACAAACATCATTATAGTCCAAAATTAGAGATATAAGGGATATATATTCCTTATCCTATAGAAGTATGCCATTAAGTATATGGAGCACAAAGGTCAGGAGTCCAATGTCGGTGTTTTGGCTTTGATAGCCATTACCAGCTTAAATGCTAGTAATAAACTCCTGATTCATTAACGGTAGCGCTTTGAATATGGTTTCGAAATAATGAAATAGATGTGCACTGACCATATGTATAGTAAAAGATCTTAGAGGTAATTTATGATGTACAAGGCAGGGTGCAAAGTGCAAACAATGAGCATAATCTGCCATATTTTTGCAGTTTGCACCCTGCCCTGCACACTAATTTAATTGCCACAGGTCTCTGCTCTCCAACACTCACATCCATTTTATATAAAATGATATAATGAGAGACCAAGATATATAGGAGAGAAACAGTACACTGGTAATATTCATCAAAGAACGTACAGTAGGCCTAAAAACAAGTCAGGTTGTTGAATGACTACTGCTTAATAAAGTGCTGAAGAAAGCAAGTTCTTTCATTTTGTACCTGTTACAGGATTATGTGCACCCCAGTTTTTTGTTCGAGTGAATTTTCAATAGTAGAGTATAGGAAGAAGAGTGTAGAAGACATGTACAAGCACCAATACTATTTAAAGACCCTATATGTAGGCTGCTTTCATCCAGTCTTCTTGTTTAAGTTTAAATTCTGCAGCAAAGACACTATTCTTGAGATACTTTGCCAGAACAACACGTACTTACTTCAAGTAGCACCAATGTCCAAAATACAATATCTTGAACTCCTACTCATTGAATTTTGTAGGATTGTGGGAGCTGTAGTCAGCGTTAGCTGGAGTGCCATGGGCTATCCATCACTGACCTATAATCTGATCTATTAGGAGGGACCAAGGCTACGAAAACTGTTTATTATATTTATATATTTGAGAGAGAGAGAGATGGATTGGGAGAGGTTGAACAGGGTGGGGGAATACTAATATATCCATTATTGGTATCATTCTATTGCAAATAATATTTGCCTCCTGTATTACATTTTAAGACAGTGGAATTCAGGATCATATCTTCCTATATTTATTCTAGGAGAGAAATTATGACGGGCAATTCTTTTAGAATTATGTAGGAGGGTAAAAGGTCCTATGCAGCATTAGAAGCAAGGCATTTCTAATTACATTGTAATTTAGGCCAGTGATTTATGGTTTACATAGGAAAGAAAGAAAGTGGTGCTGCAGAGATATTCAGGGAGGAAGTTTAGTGAGATATAGCTTAATGAAATAATAACAAGAAAAATGGATTGCATTAAGTTAGAGCTGTTCTCCCAGATTTAACACTTTGCTGGCAACTTACATTGTCACTGTCCATCAAGTTAAATTCTCACGTGTACTCCTCAGCATCTCTGAGCCACATAAGAGAAAACCAGAAGTTCAACTGCTTTTAGAAGATTTTGGAACACAGATGTAATATCTTATATCCTTATACTTTATGTTATGACAGGGGATATGTTATTTCTTAAAAGACATGATTACATGAGTGTATCACAAGTGGCACCACTAAATTCGGTCTATAAGCTGTATCAGTAAGCACAGTTTATAATGATATATTTAACAGTCATGGCTTTTGTTTATTATATAGTGGATAATGTACCCCCTACTGTTATTTATAAAGATATTATAAGTCACACTGAGGAGTTATGTGACCATATAAAAGCACAAGGCCGCAAGCCGAGTGCTTTTATACAGGTCACATAACTCCGAGGTGACTTCTGATATCTTTATAAATTTCTAGTAGGGGGTACATTATGCATTATAATCTACATTTTATGGGGGATCGGAGTCAAAATTCTGGTCACCAGCGTCAAATTCTGGTCGTCGTCGTCCCATTCTGGACGCAACGGCGTCCGTTTCGGATGTGCAGCATCAAATTCGAACGCGATGCGTCAAATTCGGCAGCCTGGGGCCCCTGCTATAAACGGCACGTTCTGATGTTTATATAGTGAATAAAGTACCCCCTCTATTGTAAAATATAAGGATATTATAAGTTACCAAGGAGTTTCATGACCATATAAAAGTACGAGGCCGAAGGCTGAGTGTTTTTTTACAGGTCATGGAACTCCGAGGTAACTTATAATATCCTCATATTTTGCAACTGGGGGTACTTTATTTATTATAATACACAAATTTTAGTGAGTCATGTGACAGAAATGACATCAGAACTCACCGTTTATAACTGATGACATCAGAACTCACCGTTTATAAGGATATAATTTGCAATATATTCATGGCTTTTGTGTATTATAAGGATATAATTTACAGTCTGGTCCCATAGGGAAATGACCAGACTGTAGATTATATGGATATTATATACAAGAGCCATGAATATCCTGTACATGATATCCTTCTAAACAGTACTTAGTGATATCATAAGTTGTATTTTGTTATTAGTGTAATTTGTGTCACTTGACTAACTGAAACTGGTGTATTGTAATAAATAATGTACACCCTGTTCTAAAATATGAGCATATTAGAAGTCACCTAGAAGTTCCATGACCTGTCGAAAAGCACTAAACGCAATTCTTCAGCCTTATGTAATTATGTGGGTATAACTCTTTGGAGACTCTTTAAATATCCCTATATTTTACCATAGGGAATATATAATTTCCTACACATTTCAGTTGATTTGAAGATGTTATATACAATATATATATACATATATATATATATATATATATATAATACACAAAAGCCATGAATATCCTGTAAATTATATCCTTATAAACGGTGAGTAGTGATGTCATCAATTATAAACGGTGAGTAGTGATGTCATTTCTGTCACATGACTCACTAAAATTTGTGTATTATAATAAATAAAGTACCCCCAGTTGTAAAATATGAGGATATTAGAAGTTACCTTGGAGTTCCATGACCTGTATAAAAACACTCGGCCTTCGGCCTCGTGTTTTTATATGGTCATGAAACTCCTTGGTAACTAATAATATCCTTATATTTTACAAGAGGGGGTACTTTATTCACTATATATATATATATATATATATATTTCTTTGTCTCTTTCATTATTCAGGCCTATCTAGCTGCCAGAAAAATACAGGCATCAGCAGAGGTCCTAATTTGAAGGGAATCTTCTATAAATAATAAACAGAAAGAGTTCCTATTAGTTAAGTTAACTCTCAAATAGGTCAGGTGCATTGTTTTAAATGTCAACACAACAATAAGACGCATTCCCCAGGCACATGCTCTGATGTGTATGTGCAGATTTTCTGGACATGCTGGTACAAATAAAAGCAAGCTCTATGTTTTTAGCACTTGCAAGATTTATATGCAGGCTTCATCCAAGAGATTTTTTTTAATTATGACTCAGTCCACGTGTCCTTTCTCTTGGAAAAACTATGTTTATCTTGTCATCATTTATAATATAGTTGTGGTAACCTTCAGCCTTGTTGGCTTGTGCTCATGCCTCGGAAACAATGGGTTGGTTTAAAAACTTGTCATCTGACAGTAAAGTAGCTATTTTTAATTTATAGTTCTGTTTAAAGGTTTAATTACTGCAAGCTATTATAGTTTCACTTTTATCTGTTTATAAAGCCCTCCTGCTGGGCATAAAATGTTGTAAAGTAGGGATGCACAAAAATTGTTGCATTCAGTTGTCAAGAGCTTTAAATTCACATCACTTTAAAGAGAATAAATCTTGTTTTATATCTATCAAAAACATTGTCTTTGAATGATATTTATAATTTTGTCCCCTTTCTTACCCCCATGTTCCTCTATGAGGGGGCTGCCATATTTGTACAGCAGTAGTCCATTAGCATTAGAAACTCTAATTGAGAGGTTGAAAGAGGACACAGTCAGGTTGGTAAAAAGTCAGGTTTAGGAACGTCAAGTAACAATTACTTACAAAAGCAGACCTATCAGCGAATGGCAGAGCAAAAAAAGTTAGATAATTCAAAAACCTGAAGAGGAATTGCAAATTATCTTAGAAATCCATTGTCTGCATAATATTTAAAGTTAATTTTAAGTTGAACTTCCCCTTTGGTCTCCCCATGGTAAAACCTGTACAGTGAATTTGAAATTCAGATACCTGCATATTTGTCATCCATGAAAGATTCTTTTTATGTGCCCTAATTATATCTAAAGAAATGGCTATATCTAAAGAAAATGAAGGATTTGCTATTGAAATGTTCTCATTAGTAAAAAATACTATCAAACTACAGGAAATAAAAATTCAGCAAGTTAGAGCATCATGGGGAAGCTATTGTAGTTAGGGCTGTGGTATTCTAGTGGAGTTATGGGGGAGGAGTGAAGGGGGAAGATAGTGTCTCACTGTTACAAAAAGAACTGTCTAACAGTAATTTTAGATTTAACTATTCAATGAAAATATCAAATCAAAAAGCAACCACCGATGTCTGCTTGCAAATGCACAGAATATGTAAGGCAAAATGGCCTGTTAATTGCATGTACAGGAAATTATAAAATTATTGGTATTTTTGAGACCTGGTTGGACGAAACAAGACTGTGAATTAAGATGGTTACACCTTTTTTAGGAGGGACATTAAAAAAAGTGGAAGAGTTTGTATCTACATAAAGAATTAAAATTAAAGCCATGCACTAAAATTACCAAGGATTAGGGATGCACTGAATCTACTATTTTGGATTTGGCCGAAACCCCGAATCCTTTGCGAGAGATTCGGCCGAATACCAAATCAAAAAAGCAGGAAGCATTGCACTTCAACAAAGTTGATCTTTAAACACGCCTACTGTTTCTTCATTGGTGGGTGGGCGGGTTAGGCAGAACCAGGGGTGCTTCGCCAATGAGGCGAGTTGAGGCTGCCGCCACAGGTGGCAGCACCCCACTAGGTACCAGGGGCAGCAAAAATGCTGCTCCTGGTACTTTAAGAGCCAATTTCCGGGGGAGGGGGGGCAGCAGCAACTGCTGCTACCTCAGGCGGCGGAGGGGCCAGGATCGCCCCTGGGCAGAACAGACGGGCCGTGAGGATTTCTTTACAAGAGTGCTGAGCTGAATCTGGGGGAATACACGGACAGGCAACCTAACGTATATTATAGCAGCAAAACGTTAAAAAAAAAAAAAACTTTCCTAAAATGCTGACTCGAGTATAAGCCGAGGTAGACGTTTTCAGCACATTTTTGGTGCTGAAAAACTCAGCTTATACTCGAGTATATACGGTAACTAGTTTATAAATATGCTAAATGACAACTTTTTATTTCAGCTCGGTCAAGGAGCTCTCTTTTTGACCTGTTATTAACTAATAATACCAAACTCATCTATAGCATTGTGTGGATGAGCATTTAGGGAATAGTGATCCTAACATGGTTTATATTACAGAGACAACTCTATAAGGGAGTAACTATGAGACTGAAGTTTAGATAGCAGTAGACCACTCTCTGATTAGTTATTAACCAATTGGGCAAAACCATTTTGCTTGTCTCATCAATGACCACTCCACAACTGTCATAACTTTTCAGTATAAATGTATGACAGTAATTAAACATATACAACAGACTCCATTTTTTTCACTAAGATTAAGGGGTTTATTTATCAAAGATCAAGTCGTTTTTTCCAAGAAAAAACTTTTTAGTCAAAAAACAATTTTTCGGATTAAAAAAACCTAGAATTTTCAAGATTTATTATACCCTGAACCTGGATATCCAAAAATACACCATCTAAAACCTGTCATGGTCATGTAGAAGTCAGTGGCAGAGGTCCCTTGAACCATTTGAAGATGTTTGTAGCCTTCATGATGTTCAAGTTTTTTTTCGGTGGATTTGGCTCGAAAACTAGACTAACTTGACCCATTCAAGTTTTTTCAAATCTCAACTCAATTCGAGTTTTTTGGTTTCTCACCTCAAATTCACTGATTTGAGTTTTTTACATTTCAGTTTTTTCTTAAATTAGAAACCATTCCAAATGTGAGTTCATTCGAATTTTAAAAAAGTTTAAGGTGGCCACACAGGGGCCAATAAAAGCTGCTGACAGATCGAGTCAGCAGCTTATTGGCCCGTGTATGGGGCCCTCCCACGGGCTTCCCCAATCAATATCTGACCGAAAGTCTGCCAGATGTCAATCCGACAGGACTAAAAATCCCATTGGGCCCACGATCGGATCAGCCCGATATCACCAACCTCAAGGTTGGCATATCGGGGGAGACATCCGCTCGTTTGGCGACATCGCCAAAGGAACAGATCTCTACGTGTATGGTCACCTTTAGAGTTACCCTGTGCACAATTTCCCCCTGATTTTCAAGGTGCATTAGATAAAGAAATGGATGTCACATTAGCGCTTGGAAAATATATAAATATTCAGCAGTAAGTGAATAAAACTTTGACTTTTATAAACTGAACATGCTTCTGACTATTAAGCAAGTAATAATTATTATGTGGCTATATGCCAAGTAATTGGATCTACTGTGACATGGTCATAAACTGCAGCCCATTAGCTTCTGTCAGCTGATGGCCTCAAACATGTACCTGGGGGGTATAAGACAGGGCCACCATCAGAACTTATGGTACCCCATGCTACTTAGTTAACAATGCCCTTCCCTCCAGGGGCAGTGTCTATCTTGGGATCCTAGAGGTCAACTTAGTAGGCTATTTCAGGGCCCTTTACCCTTGAAAGGGGTCCCCAACTATAAGTCCTGGCTGTCATCCATAACAGCAGCACTGGTGTTGGTATGAGAACCAAGTTCTCTAAACAATCTATGCTCCATTTGGGGAAAGCTTTTGATGGACTTTATAGCTAACATGTTTCTAAAGAAAAAAATCTTTCAACATCAGACAATGTTTTAGTTTATTTTGTACCTCTACCTAAATTACCCCTTGTGCATGTGCTCATGGTATTACCATAAATGGTAATATCACGTAGGTCACCATTGTCCTCTAGAAGAAAAGCAAGTAGGAGGTGTATATAACTGTCAGGTTCCTGTGGCTCAAGTAATAGTGACCAAGTAAACAAATTATGGTCAAATAGTATTTCCTTCCTTTGGAACACAGATACAGGTCCTTATGGCGGTTGTAAGTTTTATTAACCTGTGTGCAAAACAAATACCCATCCCTAAAATGTACTAATAATATTGTGATGTGTAGCATGGTAACTTCTAGTAATGGCACTACTTTTAGGTCTACAGTATATGAACAGGAAGTATATTTTTTCTTTCTTTCTTTCTTTCTTTCTTTCTTTCTTTCTTTCTTTCTTTCTTTCTTTCTTTCTTTCCATTATTTTCCTACCTTGTCAATTGCTAATGAAAAGGTTATTTAGATATATATGTAAGGGAATAGTAGGGAAAGCTCAGTAAAACTCAGTGACAACACATGAAACATTTATTTATTTGAAAAAATATTGCAGTGGTTCAGCAGGCAGGAGAAAAGGTCACTAGTTTACTCCAATCTTGTAAATTTATAACTACATAATTTCTAAATTTATTCCTCATCCTTGTGGTAAACTGGTGGAAACGTCACTACGCATCACAATGATCCAAGTTCACAAATGTATTTAAAACAGCGGTAGCTACAGTAGGTTTATATTTGCCTATTTATTGTATATGTTGCTATACTGTAATATACAATATAATATAATGCAAAGTGTCCAAAGGGACAAATGAATGTCTCCCTGAAGCTTAATGCATTCTGAGGTTACCATGGCAGCATCATATTTGAAAAATAAAATGTTTTTTTTCTGCTTCTTTTTATTAGAGAAGGAAACAAGGAGATAGAGACACTGGCATAAAACAAATATATTTCCAAACCAAACTATTTAAATGTTCATTAGTTCATTCATTGGTTGTTTAGTAGTTAGAGGGCAGCATTATATGATATATATATATATATATATATATATATATATATATATATATATATATATATATATATCCATTAACCGTAAGGAATAAATAGTAGATGCCAGCAGATAAAAAAATTATTGCCTATAGAGATAACATTGGTTTTGTTTTACCTTGACTAAAGGTGGTCAAACACTGAACAAATTAGAGGATTAGAGAAAAGTGCAAAAACTGGATCTGCTAAACTTTGAAAAGAATTGCAGCAGGTCTCTGAGCTCTGGCACTGGTCTCGGAGCACAGAGACCTGCATTCCCCCATTAATACAGTGCTGTATTCATAAGGAGGAATCAGGTGCAAATACATAGGTGTTCTCCCACCTGCCCCCTACCCAACCCATTATTTGTGCTCATTTAAACATGCCAGTTAGGAAGCGCCAGTGGATGTAGGCGGCAATGGAGCACTACTGTATACTTACTGCCTTCCCTATTGGAAGCAGTAAGGACAGTGTAATGTTGTTCCATCCATTACTGTAAGAATGTTAAGTGTTTATTTTAATATGCAGCAGCAGATTAGCACTGGATGGAGTAATGAGAAAGATAATGGGTACAGGAAGGAAAAGTGAAGGGGGAGGGGCAAAGTGTGTGTCATGAATAGCCAGGAATAAAGCAGAGTGCAGTCTGGCATCTCATTGTGGATTTATCTAGTTGTGTTACACCCTGCAGTGGGTCATCAAAGATGGGGCTGTATTGCACCCCTTCAGGGGTAATTTGCTACTATCTTGGATGAAAGTGCAAGAGAACAAAGGTTCATAGAATGCTCCTAAATGCCCCCTCACACCTGCCCCCCATGAATACATCTCTGCCAAATGAAGTGCAGAGACCTGTGTATACAGTTTTGTTCGAGCTAATTGCTTGGTCCATGGTGTAATCAAACCAATTTCCTTTCTGAATGTTGTAAAAAAGTGTAGATACATCTTAGTGTAAGCCATGCATCTTAAAAAGAGGAGAAGTTCCTCTGCTCCAATCTACAACCATAAAAGTTGCAGTATTTAACCCTTTATCTGCCAGGAATGTAGGTACTAAACTGCCAAGTACATAGTACCTACGTTTTTGCCTGGAAAGGGCTCCTTTCTGCATTAGTGGTGCTTGCCGATGGTGCATAGGGCTCTGAAGCGCTCCCAACCCCTTAGGCAGGACCCTTCAAAATGCAGACACGTGTCTGCTCGTCCTCTTTAAGGCAGCATGCAACTTCCTGCTGTGTGGAGTCTGCTATGGAGGACCCCCCATGGCTGTCAAGGACCCTCGTGGACTTCAGAATGTTAAGTAACCCTTTTTTACACTTATACACACATTTACACTCATACATGCATGTACACCTACACAATGCACATTTTACTAAAGTTAGATTTATTCTGTTTCTTTCCTGTCCTTTTTTTGCACACTTTTGCACATATTTACACACTCACATACTCCTATTCTTGTGATTCTGCATTGATTCGCGCATGCACGCCAGCATCTATTTGCATGTGCACGCTAGTGTCTATCCGTGCATGTGCACACCCAGTCCCAGCATTTTAGCAATTTTGTATTCGGCAGAATGTGTACTTGCCAAAAATATATGGTTTTGGGGGGGGGAGTCTTTGTGTTGTTAGGAGGGTCTTGTGGCACATAATATGCAGTCAGGGAGCTTTGTTCAGAAGGTGAAAAGACAGCCGAGAACATTCATATGCACTATTTTCATTTGGGTCTACACATGCCCATCTGCTTTGGTATAGCTATCCATATTGGGCATCAAACTATTCAGTAGACACTTGGCGTCAATATTTATGGTGTGTTGCAATTGTATGTAAGAAATTGAGTAAGATAAATGCGACCAATTGCAATATTTTAAGGCGATTTTCAGAAATACAATAAAAAATACTGCCTTTAGTGTAGCTTTGCAGTACGGTAATTTGGAATAGAAAGACTAAATAATTACCTATTTTAGATTTGTCAGAATGTGTATTTTCCAAAAATGAACTGGGGTGAATGTACTTTTTTTATATCTTTGCCCCTCAAAAAATGCTTTAAATGTGTTGATTTAGCAGAACCTGAAATGACAGACCATATGGGGGTATCTTCATTTGGGGGTCCTGTATGCCATATGCTTGGGTAAACCTATAAATATTGGATATAAAACTGTTCAGCGGACCCCAAGTATTTATATTTGGGGTGGTTTATCTTGGTACCTAACAGTATGTGGGAGCTAAGATGCTGCAAGGTGGAAGCTTTAAGGTGATTTTTGGAAATGTTACTAAAATTTAGGAAAAGTTAGTGGCTTGGTGCTTTGGAGTAGAAAGACATGCATAGCCAAATTGTATTTGGGGGAATATGTGCTTTCTGAAAATATATGGTTTTCTGGGGTGAACATATTTTTTTCTACCTTTGCCCCGCCAAAATTATGTAAATGTGTTGATTTTGCAGGAATTACAGAACTGGTAGTTCAAATGTGGTGTCTACACTGTAGGTCCCCTATATGCCACCTGCTTAGGTAAACCTATACATATTGGGCATCAAACTGTTCGATGGACTCCTGGAATTCATATTTAAGGTGTTTTATATTGATAGCTAATGTGGGAGATATGCTGTAGATTGGAAGAATCTGCTCTTTCTAATAATGGGTAAACCAACTGTTAGTGGATTGTTTGGCTTTGAAATCAGAAGTATGCTGTTTTGCAGAGTGGTGCTTTGGAAATTTGGTAGTGTACTGCTTGTAGATTTTAATCTATACCAGTGAGAAATCTCCATAAAACTATATATATTTGGTATTGGTGCTTCAGAAAACATAGAACTTTCCAAATCGGCTGTGTTCTCGTACATAAAATAAATTATGTTTCTGATATATGTGATTGTACTATGTGAAACATGATTTTTTTTCATTTTATTAGACACTTAGAAGCCTATATCTTTTTACAAAAGTGGAATTACACCACTTAGCATAATTTGAAAACTCAGGTTGTCCTGAAAAAAACAACAATATATTGTTTTCCTGGGTAAACTAAAAGAACCTCCCAGGAAAGGCCCCTAAAGTGATAGAGTACAAAATGTTCAAAAATGGTCTGGCAATAAAAGTACCAAATTAGTCAAATCGGCTGGCAGCGAAAGGGTTAATAATATGTTTGTGCTAATTTGGGACCTATTTGTTGTTAAGATAAGGAAAAAAGAAAATAACTTTCATAAATATTTTCATTATTATCTGTTAATACCATTTTTTTTATTTCCTCAGTGATGGAAGGAGTGTGGATACATAACAGAGTTAGTGCCAGGAATCTAAAAAACCAATAGGAAGAGCATTCTTGCGCCAAAGAGGTTACAATCTACAAGAAAACTGTTTCTCTTTTGTTCCTAGAATTATTTAGATTTATTGAAAGCCAAAATGTAGGAAAAAAAATAATTTTGTCAATATTCTCAATTTTTCTGTTTTGTATTTAATCTCTTTTCATTCCCCTCAGATTCACTTTTGCTAAATTATTTGTGACTAAGGGTCACTGAATTTTCATGGTGATGGTTAAAAAGTTTACCTTTTTTTGAACCACAGACTAGAACATTTATCCAAACAAGAAAAATATCCTGATATTTTCCCACCTTCTAGTAAATCTAGCCACAGGACTTTGTAAACACACTTCTTTTCATGTTCATGACCTTTGATTTTCAGGTTTGATAATGCATGTACAAATATTTGAAAAAAGATCATAGATTTTTGTCACTTGCAGAGATTAGTCTGGGAAAGATGACAGACAGGTGTAGTTTACTGCAATATATATCTGATAGTCTGCTGGCTGCCCAAAAAAATATTATTCACCAGACAGAGAATTAGAAAATCTCAGTCTGATGAGGCTTTAAGGGGAATTTGTTTTTCATTTGTGGTGTTGGTTTGGGTGATTGAAGAGGGTGAGATCTGGACTGATGGGGGAGGAAAACGAGAGAGTTAAAATGGGAAATGGAGGCTCCTGCTGAGCTTTGGAGTATGTCTGCAGAACATTTTAGCAAATCATGGTCTCAGCAGTCGCTTCAGCATTAAAAAAAAAAAAAAGATTTATAAACCTCCTTAAAAATATATCTATTTATGTATGAAAAGGAAGGGGAAGGAAGCAGCACCCCACCGCTGACCTGCCTTAGTCTCTTTATTCTCTCTCACCTGCATTTTCCTTAACACTCCTCTTTTCATATATTTGTCCATCTACCATTATTTCTCCTGTTTTTTAATACATCTTCCGTCTCTGTTTTCTTACTACGTATTCCATTTGTTTTACTCTGTTCCATCACCCCCACCAAAATTAGCGATTGCGGTTGTGTGCTGTAAATGAGTGTATAAAATTGTGCTAAAATGTTCCTGTGAAATTGCTTTTGAATTTTCGCCTTCAATTTGCAGTGAAATGAAATTGTTCGCTTTCAGAGCTGTTTCGTTTTTTGACCCCTTTTTGTGAATCCTCAAAGGAAACAAACATCTTCCCATCTTTTATAGTAATCAAATTTATCTGGCATTTCTCAGCCTCTTGAATTACTTATGCTACAGTTGACCAGCTTAGGGAAGATTTTAGTTGTTATTTATTTATTCTTCTAAAGTGACAGGGTTTAGACTCAAGGTCCTCCTTATTACCATTGTGGAGTTAAAACTGAAATGCAAAAGGCACTCTGAAAAGATTTTTTTATATACCTATCCTACCATTGAGGTATAATATACTTAAACACTGCAGAGCTTCTCTTTTTGTCTTTGCGTCCATTATGTTAAGAATAGTGGCTTATCCTTCTGTACATATCAGATTTAACCCATATTGCTGTTTTAGTAAAATCAAAATGCATGGCATGTTTAGAAATTTAAAGCAATGCATTGAATGTTTATGGCACTGGCAGGTATCAAGATATATACAGTAAGAAAGTAAGAACAGAAGGGAGAGCATGAATAAAAGCAGGTAAGAGATAGAGAGAGGGGAGATTGACAGCACAAATACTGGGAGTGGGGCAGATACTTAGAAAAAACAGAGACACACAGTGAAAATAGAAGAGGAATTGGGAGTAAAAGCAAAAAAGAGAGGTGGAGTAAGACCATCGAAGAGAGAGGGAGTGAGAGCAGGAGAGAATAGGGGGAGAGTGAGCAGAAGGGAGTGAAAGAGAGTGGGCGAAAGAGAGTGAGAGTAGAAAAGAAAGATTATGGGGCATATTTATAATGCTGTGTAAAACGAAATTTTTAGAAAAAACTGTCTAAAAAGCTGTGTAAAATTTATCAAGGTGTGATTTATTTTATGCCATGCAAACATCAGATTTGCTGCCATTATTTTACATTGCTTCAGACCTTTGTAACTCCATTTTTTTTACATGTGAAGCCTGGTGATGTATGGTGAATTATACCACCATTTTTTACACCATATAATACATCTGCCCCTATAAGGGGGAGTAAAAGAAAAAGAACAGAAACAGAATAGAGGAAATGAGAGGGGCAGGGAGGAATTTGGAGTGAGAATAGAGTTGAGAGCAACAGAGAGAAAGGGAAGTGAGAGTAGAGGAGAGAGTGAGAGCAGAACAGTAAAGGCAGAAAGTACTTAGTGGGACTCATTTATAAACACTGGGCATATTTGCACATGGGCAGTAACCCATAGCAACTAATCAATGATTAGCTTGTTTCAGCCAGCTGTAGGTTGAACAATGAAAGCAAATATCTGATCAGTTGTCATGGGTTACTGCCCTGATGCAAATTTGCACAGTTTTTATAAAACTTGAGAAGAGAGGTGGGTTTTGACAGTGTGTGAACTTGAGAGAGAGGGGATTTTGCCATATATTTTCCCAGTATTTTATAGTAGGGGGAACATTTTTCAGATGGGGTGCATTAGGAAAAAAATGTTACAAAACACATATACTGTGTAATGGTTGTTGAAGTTTTTCAATGTACATATTGTTGATAATAAACCTGTGCCCAAGAGATGTTGTTAAAAAACATCAATGTGATTTCTAATAACCAGAGGCTTAGAAGCATGTTTGTAGTTGTTGTCCAACAGAAACTGGAAGGCTCTACCGTAATTTAGATCATGTGCCCCAGCCTTCCTGTAAAACCGGACATCTCACACAGCTTTCATGAGAATTGTAGAGGAAGCCAGCCCAGTTACACTGTTATATGAGAAATTAATTTAAAATTTTCCATTTTCTGCATGTGTGAAATGTACTTAGTGCCTGCTTTAGGTCTTTCTGATGGCTGATACAGTATCACTGTAGAAAATGAATATCTACATTGAGCAATATTGTCAATTCCATTAAAATGATGCTGTGATCGGGCACAAGTGTACTATACTATACTGACAAACGGATTTATTGACCAATTGATAAAGGCTGAATGCAGAGATCTGTTTATTGGAAAAAAGGAGGTGTTTACTTTTATGCGTAATATCGCAAAACATATAATAGCCAAATCAATTTAAATCATATTATTATTGCCGATTTCAACATTACTTTCTGCCTCTGCAAGGAACGGAGGACTGAAATTCAAAAAAACAAAATTAATTCTGTACAGGTTAAAATTGGTTAAAACAATTTAAAAAGCAAATCTTTAGTTTCTTAAGTAACAGTTGTGTGTGGGGTATAAATAGTAGGTTTTAAGACAGTACAGGTATGGGAAACCCGTTATCCAGAAAGCTGTGAAGTACGGAACAGCTGCCTCCAATAGACTCCATTTTTTCCAAATAATACAATTTTTTTCTCTGTAATAATAAAACAGTACCTTGTACTTGATCCAAACTAAGATATAATTAGTCCTTATTGGAAGCAAAACCAGCCTATTGGGTTTATTTTATGTTTACATGATTTCTAGTAGACTTAAGGTATGAAGCTCCAAATTACAAGAAAGATCCATTATCCAGACAACCTCAAGTCCCAAGCATTCTGGCTAACAGGTCCCATACCTGTATTATAAAGATCAGTGGGAGAAATAAGATCATAAAGGGAATACACATTTCCAAGATTATCTTTTTATGCAAATTTGAACTGTGCTGTACCATCAGACCTGCTTGATGGTACCATGTTTCTTATGCCAAAATAATAACTCATGGTAAAAGTTTCATACACCAAACACTAGGGCAAACAATAAAAGATGCAATGTTTTGTCTGCTGGTAGTTGTACGTTTGCAGCATGTAGGAGCAGAGTTATTATTCATTGATGGCCAGGACTGGGTAAAGCAAGGTAAAAATAATCCTAATTTAAAAAAAAAAAAAATATTTCACCATCATCTTTTGAGGATAAAATACCACAAAAAAAAAAATAATCTCAGAAAACAAAACAAGTTGCAAGTAATAAATAAAGAATTCACTTGTGTTCTTTTTTATCTTATTTAAACAAATCTTGACCTTCAATGATCAATGCACCCCTTACAGTGTCAGTAATTTGTGTTTAAATGGAGACTAGTTTACATAAAGGAAATATTTTTATATTGTACTTATTATTTTCTTTTACAAATTATATTACATTCCCCTACTGGTGCTTGGATAGCAGGAGCTTTGGTGGCAACAATGTTATATGGCTTTGGATAATGCCTTTACACTAGAAGCTAATGAATCATCCACACATGTCCAGTTATATCTGTTGCCTGACCTTTAGTTAACCATTACAAATAGATTTTGCCTGCATATATGCACTCAAGCCTAATTCACGTGGTTTACATTGTTAGTGGGGAAAGCGATATATGTAGGTATATTTTAATCTGCAGGGATTGATTGGTTATGCTGTAGATTGCAGGTAATTTCCGACGCAAGATGGGGGAGACATTTCAACAGCTTCCACTATCTGTTTCTATAATTAAATATATATACATAAGAGTTACAGTGCACTCTAAGTCATGTACTCTATAATGTCGATGGCCACCACCAACAAAAATAAATGGAGCCCATAGGTCTTTAAAATTGCAGAAAAAAATGATGTTTATTTAAACTTCACCATGTATAATGAGTTATATATTTTTTGTTATATTACATATTATAATGAGTAAATGTCAATAAATTCCCTGTGCCATTTTTGTCCCCCTTTAACAACTTTATTACATTCCCCCATCAGATCTGCTTCCTGATATGAATTCAGTTGCAATTTTCTGGCTCTAATCAATGCAGCATATAGGTATACAAAGGGGCACATTTACTATTGGTCGAATATCGAGGGTTAATTAACCCTCAATATTCGAACCTCGAAGTAAAAACCATCGACTTCGAATATCAAAGTCGAAGGATTTACCGCATTTCGTTCGATCGAACGTTCGAAGGAAAAATTATTCGATCGATTGATTAAATCCTTTGAATGAAACGATTCAAAGGATTTTAATCCATTGATCGAACGATTTTCCTTCGATCAAAAAAAGCAAGGAAAAATTATGGGGACCTTCCCCATTGATGCTCGGTAGGTTTTAGGTGGTGAACTAGGTAGTCGAAGTTTTTTTTAAAGAGACAGTACTTCGACTATGGAATAGTCGAACGATTTTTAGTTCGAATCGTTCGATACGAAGTCGAAGCCGCAGTCAAAGGTCGAAGTAGCCAATTCGATGGTCGAGGTAGCCAAAAAAAACTTCGAAATTCAAAGTATTTTTTATTCTAATCCTTCACTCGAGTTTAGTAAATGTGCCCCACAGAGTTATATCACCCATGTGAACAAGGCCTTACATACATTTAAGAGAACAAATGTGTATGGAGTCCATGGACAGGTCTTTGGGTTCTCATAGTGGCTCCTGGACGTTATCTATGATGACACGTGTATCCCTTTAACTGTATGGCTAGCAAACTAATAGCCTGAATGAAAAAATATGCTTCTCTGATATCATTTTTGAAATGATTTATTTGCTGTTTTAGCCATTTTGTTTTATCATTAGTGTTTGTGATTATTTTATTAACCTTTCATAATGCACATGTGTTGTCTCATCCCTACAGACATTGGTTTCATTAATTAACTTTTGGCTGCTCTTGTGCTTGCGGCATTTATTCCCTAAATGCACATCAAAAAATGTCAAATTAACCCTCTGTGCACATATTTCATGCCCATGGGTATGATTTTCTGCCAAATGCTCTTGTAATAACTTGGATCCCACCATATGTAAGTGAGAGATATCAGGGCAGTGCATCCTCTGAAGTAGTGGCCATGCTGTGTGATACACATACTGCTTCGTGATTGGGGGATGAACACCTGCTGTGCAACACTGACACGATTTGTTATACCCAACAAGCAATTGACTTTAATAACCTATGCAGATGGAGAATCTCATTCTTTGTCCAATTAACAACTGTTCAGATAAGTGTCTACTTATCTCTTCTCTGAAAAAAAACATAGAGAGGCAACACTTGGTTACTGAGTTGGAAACAATGATTACAAATAGGTTGTAGATTATAAATCGGTGTACTACCCCCTTACACACTGGAATTGTATGGCAGTTATGAGTGTGGACTGGCTTTAAAGGGGATGCCCAATCTATTCTTTGTTTGATAATGAAAAAAAAAATTCTAAATTCCACTATGTATTAGTTTAAAAACATCAACAGTATTATAGTAATTTGTAAATAAATAAATAAATAAAAAAGAGTCTTTTCTCATTGCTTGTTCTCTCCATTATTTTAAAAAATGTATAGCTGGTCAGCATTCCTCCTGCTAAGACTGCAGTTCCCACAATGCCTTGCATGTTCTATAATCATCAGTTTCAGTGCCAGGACAAATGTACTGTATCTGGTGCCCAAGGTAAGCCTGATTCTCCCGCTGCCCAGAGAGTTGATGAGTTTGGGGATGATGAGCAGGGGGTGCCTGAGGAGAAGCCTGTCACCAACACTCACAGCAGGTAGAGAGGTAGGGCTAGGCAGGGGTTACATGCCTTGCACCTTCTCCTTTTTGTGACTTTTCTGCCTACCCCTAGTTCCAACCCTGAACAGAACTGAGAAGTATAATAACAGAAGAACTCAAGGCATTGTGGGAATTAGCCTTGGTTAACACGAGGCAAGCAGTCAATGAATTGCAAAGTGTAGAAAGATATTTTTTCAGCAGGATAAATATTTACAAATAAATCAAAAATTACTGCCAATTTTTTAATTAATGTCAGAAAGTTACTAAGAATTACATTTTCTTTCATTTTCGTTTTTATAATATATGTTATTTTATACTGCGCACTGATAACAGAGACCTATTGACTGAACACATATAAAAGCATCTAAAAACAGATCAAATAGTTAGCGCTCCAAACTCACCCCCGTGGGTCTTTCTCCTCCACTTTCTCCACTGCGGGACCGCGTGCTCAGCAACCAGCACCTCAGCTGTAGTAGATAGGGATACAAACTCCGGATAAAATGAAAAGAGAATTTATTCCAACAATGGATGGATCCACATGGCCTTACACGTTTCTGGAACAAAATCCCTTAAAAGCATCTTAAAGTCGTAAAATTGTGGTTAGGTGCATTGAGGTAGCGCATTCTGGTAGAATGACATATTGCTGGAAGAACATAACATACATACTGCTGGTGTTGGCTAGTACTGGTGGAACATAAATGAGCTGAATGATTTAATGAGGGGAGTGAATAGAAGCTTTAAATGCTTTGTGTATTTAGAAGACCAGCAGAACAGAAAGTTACATTGAGAAAGTGTTATTGCAGAGCAAGGTTTTAAACACATTTTTTTCACCTTTGTTTATTAATATGTAAACTTCTGAAATATTTACAATTAAAGCTATTCAAACTGTTTTTTTTTTGTTTTTTTTAATTCGCACTTAGGGACAGATTCCCTAGAGTGCGAAGTGACTAACACTAGCAAAAATTCGCCAGCGTGACTTCATTTTGTAACTACGCCAATTCCATAATGGGCGCAGGCGTCACTTCACTATAGAAGGAGATAGACGCTAGCTTTGCTTTGCACTCTAACGGCAGGTGAATTTTCGCTGTGGCGAACGAACGTAACTCAACAAATTCAAGATTTTACTGAACGTTACCTCATTCGCCAGACTTGCCTTCGCCAGCTCAGACCGGGCGAAGTGCAATGGAGTTGTCCCAAAAAACGCTGGCGTCTTTTCCTTTTTTCAGAGTGATAGCCTGCAAAAGACCGTAAAAATTGTTTTTGGTAACTGGGTTCCCCCCTACATTTCCTAACATATGGCACATAAACTATACACTGGGCTCATGTGTAGGGCATTATAACAACTCTATTTTCTTTTATTAAGATTCCCTGGCCTTGTGTAATGTAATGTATTTGCTACAACATTACGTCCATTCAACTTTCACTTCCCGCCATATGCAAATTAGCCAACGCTAGCGCAACTTTGCCAGTGTTTGGCACCCTGGATGCAACTTCGCACCCTGGATGCAATGGATGCAAAGCCGTTGCTCGCGGATTTTCACCGCATAGGGAATTTGCCCCTTGACATTGCAGTAATCATGGTGAGTGCATGCAAGGTATATAACAGCACAGGCATTTTCCAGCTTCAATGGATTTATTGAAAAAGCACTTTGGGAGTTCCCTAAAGTGTGATGCCACATCCTCCCACCAATACACATATTAAAGAACGATTCCCATTTATGCAGTGTCCAGTGCAACAAAGTCATTCAGAATGTCTCATTTGTGTTTTAAAGTCCAAGTTGTCCATGAGACAGCATTATCAGACTATTATAAACTCATCAAAAACAAATAGAAGCAATGTTTGTTATTGAGGCAATAAAATGGTTATTTTACTCACTCGAAAGTCTATAGCTTAAACAAAGAACAGAAAAATCTGTAAAACCAGGGACCTCATTATATCAAATCCCCTTCACATATCCTTATATAGGAATCTAATCAGGGTGTATTTGTTATTCAGTCCTTTGGGCCACAAAGTATCCTATTTGAAAATCCATGAGGCCTTGCTGCCTAGGGACATCAACACTATCAATGACCTGAAATTTAAGATAGACACGATTGTTTCTGGGCTCAGCAAAATGGGTAGGTCTAGGCAAATCAAGTTCACTCTTACAGATTGTGGATATATGTTCAGAAATCTGATCTTTACCGCACTGTGTAGTTTCTGTAGTATAGGCCAAATTGCAGAGATTTTTGATCATATCATTTACATTACTAGATTTGCACCTAGAGGTATAGGATCTATTATCTGGAAAGACCTGGGTTTTTGCACATAAGGGGTCTCTCTCTGTAATATTGAGCATCACTATTTAAGCTTCTAAAAGTATTTAAACGTTAATAAACCCAATAGGATTGTTTTGCCACACGGATTTATGCGCCTTAGTTACTATCAAGTACATGGCACTGATTTATTATTGCAGAGAAAAACGAATCTAACAAATGATAAGAATTGTTTGCTTATATAGGACTCTATGGAAAAATGTCTTTCCCATAATTCCCATATTTTGAGGTATTCTGCATAAATGGTTTGGGATAACATAATTTTTTTGCAAACAAAGCACAATAGTTATATGAATATTTTACATCTCAATAAAAAAAAGTTGTGAGGTTCCCATAATTCATTTTTTGGAAGAGAAGGCAGTTGTTTATGAGATGCAAATGGTGTCAAACTCTGTTTTAGGAGCAGGAAAACTGTTTAAATTGGGGGAACTACCTAATGTAGAAGGCATGCCTAGGGTCTCTACAGAAAGCAAATAGAAGCCTGCCCTGATGTGGAACTCATTGTTCTTTTCCAGTGACCAAAAGTGGCCAAATTGGTCAAATAGTTAAACTGTACCTTACTGGAGGTAATATTTGGCAACTGGCATTGTCCTCTATATCTAATAAAAGGCACAAAGTTTGGTTAGGTACAGTATGTTTGCTTTTGACCATGCAATAAGTAAATGGTACTTGCTGACTGGTTACTTTGGGCTACTGTGCCTGGCAGGGCCGGAACTAGGGCTGTAGCCTACCCCAAATCTGGTTCCCTACTCTGCACGACTCTCTGTACTTTTTTTTTGCTTCTGCGCATGCGAACACAAGCGCAAATTCATTCATGCGCACATGAGCACAAATCTGCGCATTTGCACCCTAATCCGCACCCTAATCTGGCGCTTCGACTGCCCTGCTTGCCTAGGGCGCCTGGCCAGCGTGTCCCGGCTCTTGCGCCTGGGCAAACTTAGTACCTTTTATTACATAACCCCATAAATTAAATGGGAAGATGCAGTGCCTTTGTGTGCTGAGCCAACTTTAATAAATAAAGTGCCAAGACAACTGACAATTCTTGTCAATGCACTGCAGTCATAGCATTTGTACATTACAAGGAGCAAAAATACACAAAAACTTATTTCAAAATGTATGCCAACACATATGCACATAGCCACTTTGGCAGCTAACGTTTGCAGTTTTTCCCCCACAAATCTAAGTTATTTATCATTATCTTCAAATGCCAAGTGTTATTATTTGTACTTACTCAGATTATTATTAATCTTTCTTTTTCCCAATGAATAGAAGAAAAAATACAGAGCTAGAGAGTGACCAGACAGATCTCACATCCAGTTAATTAACCAGGTGCAAGATAAAGTTTGAAGAATGTGTAAACTGTGTGTAAAAATAATAAGATATAACAATGATCAATCCTAGATTAAGGGAGGTAACGATAGGTAACAATAGATCAAAAGTGACTCTTTTACTCCTTTGTTTTGGCTGTGTGTTCTCCAGATGGGCATGTGTATGCCAGTTGAGACTTGAACCTGCAAATTAGGCACGTATATTATGCTACACATCGAGATTTAAAAATAATCTCTATATGGAACCCCATGGTCAGAAACAGATCATTGGAAAATTTAACCAATGCCACATTTCCTAGTAATAACACAGATCTAGTGTTTTGGTAGTCACCAACACAAGTGAATCACTAATGGGAGCCATACAGCCTGTTAACTCATTTATCACATACATGCCTCACCTATTTCATGCACAATGTCCTCAAACCATTTATTTTATTTTATTTTAGTCTCATCAACCCTCCCATGACCGTCCTTTTTTCCCAAAATACCAAAAGTATTTCTAATTTGTTTCTCTGGTGTTCACTGATGTAACTTACTGTATTATTTTCACCAGTGCTTAAGGTTAATACCTTTTTTTTTTTTTGGTGCAACATATTGTCATCTACTAACTTTTAAAAATTCCAAAACAAGTATACTTTTGCTCATTATGTAGACCAGATCTTATTTAGCTTACTGAAAGCAACTTGCCAATGTGGATCAGGGAATGCTAAAGTAATAGCCTTCTCTTTGTGAGTATTTTTTGCTGTATTTTTCAGACTGGCGATCAAGGAAGAAGAGTAGTAGTAACTATTCTTGGGGACTTCCATTTTGAACAAAATAATCTCTTCTGCTAATTCCTATGTTTTTCTTATTAAATGGTGTTTTTTTGTTTCTCCAAGGAAATGTTGCAATCAGTTTGACAGTAGACAAAGAAAGAGCTAGAATATCATCTGTATTTCACTTTCTAATAGCACATTTGATTACAGTCCTTAAAAGCTTTTATTGAATTAATTTCCTTTTTTTGTTCCTGAAACACGCTAAGGGCTTCCCAGCCTCCATTTCCCCCTCCCTTGCAGCCATAGTTTGTCCTAAATTTTCCCTCATGGGGATACATTGCAACAATAGGTAAATGATCAATTTACATGCTCAATCTATATGCCGACAACGAAGGCTTTTATTGCTGGGATAGAAATCAAATCATTGTCACCAAGAGTGCTAATTATGTCTGATTAATGTGTGATATCAACTGAAAGCACTGAGTGTTGTAGAGATGCACCTCAAATTATGAAGAATCTGGTCTTTCTTTTGATACTAATGGGCCAGGTTTTTTTTCCAGATTTTCTAGATTTTTTTTTAAAACAAAAGTTAATAATGAATTTGAGAATAAAAAAAAATACCAATGCAATTTTGGAATTTCTAATTTTCATATTTTTGCATTTTTTTGTAAGAATACATATACAGGTATGGGACCTGTTATCCAGAATGCTCGGGACCTGGGATTTTCCGGATAATGGATCTTTCCGTAATTTGGGTCTTCATGCCTTATGTCTACTAGAAATTAATTGAAACATTAAATAAACCCAATAGGATGGTTTTGCTTCCAATAAGGATTGATTATATCTTAGTTGGGATCAAGTACAAGCTACTGTTTTATTATTACACAGAAAAAGGAAATCATTTTTAAAAATTTGGATTATTTGAATAAAATGGAGTCTATAGGAGCCATTCCGTAATTCAGAGCTTTCTGGATATCGGGTTTCCGAATAAGGAATCCTATACCTGTATTTTGCAAAATCTGAGCAAAACAACTTACCCCCAAAAATGCAGTTCAGATGCAGCTGCAATGTACATTCCAGGTGGACACAGAAGCTTTAACCCGCAGTAACTGCACTTACTGTATGCTGCAGTCAGTGTATTTAACCTCTGTATTGGTTGTTTTTTTGTGTTGTGTTATTTAACAATCTGTGGCTGACTTCTGCTTGAGTACTTGACCATTACTTGTCTGCTGGAATCCTGTGAACAGCAATATTTCCACACTGTTTTTACTGATTTAATTAGCCCATGGTGCTATAACCCGGGATCTGCATTTGTTGATTTTCTATGTTTGGTTGAATTATAATTAGAAATTCTTGTAAAATAATCACTGTTTTTGGCTGTTTTACAGTAGTTTAATAGCTGGCAAAATCTCAAAATTTACACTGACAATACTGAAAATTTGGAGAGCATATTAGTTAGGTTAGATTAATGTATACAGAATCAACAGTCTTAGACAATGTGGTACATTTAACTCTGTTTTATAAAGATACCAATAATATTAAAAAAAAACAATAACAGTTCTAAACATATCAATAAACATAAGTTTACATACCACAAAAATTACGGTAAAAAAATGCTTACATTGATGCCTGAGCATTGAAATTGGACAATCTCTTAACCTAATGCACTTTATAATCACTTTATGTTAATAATGAATTATAATTATAATGATGTTAGTAAAATTCAACTTTGGAAGGTGTGAAGAAGTAACTAAATAGTACAGGTATGGGAGCTGTTATCCAGAATACTTGGGACTTGAGATTTTCCAGATAATGGATCTTTTGTAATTCTGCATCAAATAAGTCATGTAAACATTACATTAACCCAATAGGTTGGGTTTACTTCAAATAAGGATTCATTATATCTCAGTTTGGATCAAGTACAAGGTACTGTTTTATTATTACAGAGAGAAAAAAAGAAATAATTCTTTAAAATTTGGATTATTTGGATAAAATGGAGTCTATGGGAGATGGCCTTTCCGTAATTCTGAGCTTTCTGGATAAGGGGTTACCGAATAATGGATACCGGTATCTCAAAATGGACCAACGAGAGAGAGGAAAGTATTAGTTGAAATAAGACTCATTGCTAGTTCAGTGGAATAAGGTGTCACAAAACAATCAATCCAAATCACAGTTTGCAGCGTAAATAGGCAATAAATGGTGGGCATTTGAGATCAAAAGTACACTATAGCTTCCAAAGTTCTTGTATTTTAACATTAAACATGAAAGTGAAAGTTGAGTTTAATAACATCCAGATTCTCCAACTTCATGTAAGTACTTCTGTAAGTACTTGAACAAAATACAACTTCTTTTGCAAAAAAGAACGAATTTTCTGTTTTATGCAGTTAAATGTTTCTGAGCTCAGGTTGCAGCCAGCAATAGATCCAATTCCGAGAGCTCCAAACTAGGTCACGTAGGTTACTACTTTTTCATAAATGTATTTATCAGCAAGCCTTTTGTTTTTCTATTGTTCCTAGAGTGCACAGATCAAATTTTTTTTTACCTATTCGTTTCCTGACTGTTTGGAAGACCAATTTTTAGATTGGGCTTTTGCTGTCTTGCAAGGCTGATTCCTGATCCATTGATGATGGATGGCCCAGTTTGAATTCTGACATGTTGCCTTACTTGAATGACCAGCAGAGACATATGTCAAGTTCTGATTTCATGCCTGTTTGTTGAGAAAGTGAAACCTATATTTTGTGGTCATTTGCAGCACAGAGGCTTGTTTATGCACATAGCGAAGGAAATGCCTTATTAATAATAGGTCATAAAAATGGATTGCACCACTTTCCCAGATTTATAAGCTCCACAGGATAGGTTTCCCAGGTACAAATTATTGCAAGCTGTTTTCTTGTTTGCCCATGATATTATTTATTGCGTTATAATACTTGCTTACAACTAATTCACATTATATACCTTTCATTCAATGTACGTATTAAAGTGTGTTAATCCAAAAGAGCCCTTTTTTGTTTTGCATAGCAGATACAATGAAATAAACACTCAAAGCCCTTAAAGGGAAACGTAACTTCTTTTGGCATAGGGGTTGCAGTCCATGTGCCTACAAAATTTTTTGTGTATGCCAGAGGGTGTTATGGTCATTTAAATGCGCAAGTACTAGATCTCAGCTTAGCGGAAGTTCCTGTATGTAGAATTTCCCCTTTGGTACAGACTCTTAACAGTAATGCAGATTTGCTACAAAGAAGCATTAAGAAAAACATGGAACATTATATAATCTTCATATGTATTGAAGCAAGACAGTAACCTAATCATAACTGATGTGTGGGCCAGCCCGAAACCCACAGGACCTGAGGGTCGGGTGGGTTTTAACCGACTTCCGCAGATGGTTGCCTGGTCACAGGAGTTGAGCTCTTCCTTTAGCTCTCCCTGCCCATGACCTTACACTGCTAGCTTCCAGATTTTTTTTCTAGTTCAATATTTTCTTACAGTCGTCATTAAGTATTTTGTTTTGAAACCCATACTGCAACATTAAGACCATTCATATAAGGTTACCAAATCATCTGAAATATCAGGAATACTTTTAAAAATGCATGCAAAGGGCTGAACTTTGCAGATTGATCGAATTTAATCAATGCACCAATTTTTCATGTAGTCTGGATGTTTTTCTACCAACCTTAATGAGAACCTCCCCAGCCAGAGATTCAACCAATCAACTTTATTAGTTGGAATGGAAGATCAGACCCACCAGTGACCCAATTCAGCACTTTATCCTCTAATGCACTGCACTTTAACACACATCCACCAAGTGACTGATCAATGTAGTTTGGTTATCTTCATGTATGGCCAATGTTCACTAAGGGTTGCAGGAATTTGCTGTTTTTAATTGGGGTAGCATGCTGGCTGTATTTATAAAGTAAGCCAGGTCATGCCTTAAAAGCGCACTATGCAATAACTTTTTAATGAAGAATTTTACATTGCAAAATTAACATTTTCATTTATTTTCTTAAGGTAAAATGTGAATTGTTATTCTTGTTTGTGCACAATATGTTACCATTTAAAACTTAAATTCCATTTCCCAGATCCAGTGGATGTAGATATCCCTGTTATAAAAACAGATAACATCCAATAATTATTGTCATAGAATATGAACTCTATTGGAACTATATTTCTGGTTGAGGCATCTCCTATAAACCTTATTTCTGCCGTGTCCATAAAAGGGGAAGGTCACCTTGAAATGAACTTTAAGTATGTTATAAATGGACCCAACATCTTTTTATTTGCTATTAAATGTTTATGGTGTTTAAATTAGTTGCATTACTGTTCCACCTCTTTTTAGTCTTCAACTCAAAATGTTATCTGGTTGTCAGGGTCACTGACCCCAGCAACTAAAAAATAACCCAGGATGGTCTGTGAGGCATCAGTTTTATTGTTATTCCTGTTGATTAATGTTTTTTTATTCAGATCTTACCATATTTCATTCTGATTTCTGGGCTAATGGCTTTTTGGTAGGATAATAAAGTGTCAGCAACTAGATTTACATTTCAAGCCTGAGCATTGTAAAAGGAAAAAAACATAATTAAAAAAATCACAGAAATAAAAAAACAAAGACTCACTGGGGTAGATTTACTAAAGGGCAAAGTGGCTTATGCTAGCGACTTTTTGCCAAAAATCCCATCCGCAAGGTCATCACTAATTCACTAACAGGCACTAAATTGTGGATTTTACCAATTTCGCCAGAGTTTTCTTCACCACCTCAGACCAGACGAACTGCTGAAAAGAAGCTACATCTTCCTCAATCTGATGTCACTTATATCATATCCTGTACCCTGGAAAGTCATAAAAAGTGTAAAAAAAACACAGACGACTTTTCTATTTTTAAAGCAGGATTGCCTTCAAAAGTCCGAACTATTACAGATTTTTGTGTGAACATTTTTTTAACACATTTTATGGGTCTGCCACATATATTTTAGGGTGGGCTCATGTCTAGGGCATTAGAGGGGCTTTCATATCTTTATTAAGCTCCCTTGGACATTTATAATAAAAAGTGGCCACTTTACACAGCGCTAAAAAAGACATGTATACGACTTTTATGCACCTCCCCTATTTAAATGAACCTAAGCGTAAGATTACTAGCAAATTTACGCTAGGCACAAATGAACGCTAGCGAATGTTCACTATAAAATGCTCGCACTGAAGTATCGCTAGCCAAAAGGCACCAGCGTTCGCGACCCAGAATGCAACTTCGCATTTTAGTGAATTAGCGTAGTGGTAATAAATTTGCGCCTGGCGAAGTGGTAGAATCGCCCTTTAGTGAATCTGCCCCACTGTATTGCAATGCTACAATCTGCACAATTCTGTAAGTTTTTTTTAATAGTACTGGTACTACCCATTAAATAAGATCTAATACCTTTCACCAATCTGTGAATAACACCTTGCCCCCCCCCATGCATTAATTGTGAACGCACAGTTTTTGGCCAGAGGAGGCAACAAATACATTTATCAATGTAAAACCGATTAATGCCTCATATTACGGAAATGCATAAATCTGGTTATTGTACATAGAATATAGAAATTATTTAAATAGAGTACACAACTGTTAAAAATGTGTGAAATGTTTTCTGTATATTTTTCAAATGAATGTCTCAGATTAAGGCACAACGATAACTCTATATTGCCCTTCCTTCATCATTATCACTATTATAAGAGAGACCGTTTCTATGTCTACATTTAATTGATTCTTTACCAGCTGTTACAAGTTTTTTCCAAGGTATGTATTGCATTTTGTCAGCTTTACCCAGTAATCAAAATTAAGGGGCAATATTTCAGTTCAGTAATTAGGGCTTGTGCTGAACTTACTTTTTGCCTGTTATTTTTATTCACAAAAATCAATGGTTTTAAATTATTTAATGAGCTAAACAAGGCTATTAGGGGGTTATTTTTGATCTGCTATTCTAATTATCTAGCATGCAAGGACCAAAATATGGAGCAGCTTTAATTTCCCTAATTTCCCTATTTTTCCTATAACAAAAAAACATAGATTTTATGCTATGTTGTCCTTTTAAACAAAGTTTGAAAATTACTTTTCAATACTTCACACTTTCAAAGGGATAATTTGGTTTTAGAAATGCCAATATCTCAAGCAGAAGAATGGTTCTAGTAAGGCAAATTACGAGTATGTACTGGATTCCATCATAAATTGATATTCAATGAATTCGTGCTTCTACATTTCACCATTGAACACCAACCAATTCTGATGTGCATGACTGGTAGTTTGATGTATATAAACATCTCTATCTCTTCAGCTGTGACATTCTCACACAAATCCAGTAATGAACAAAGTGACACAATAAGCAAGGATTTAAGCCTGACACATACATTTCTACATCACAGATATCTTCCATATAAATATATAATTGTTACAGGTATGAGTCCTATTGTCCAGAATGCTCTGGACCTGGGGTTTTCCAGATAATGGATTTTATCCATAATTTGGACCTTCAAATCTTATGTCTACTAGAAAATCATGTAAACATTAAACGTGAAATAAACCTAATAGATGATTTGCTTCCAATAAGGATTAATTATATCTTAGTTGCAATTAAGTACAACGTACTGTTTTATTATTATAGAGAAAAAGGAAATCATTTTTAAAATTTGGATTATTTGGATAAAATGGAGTCTATGGGAGACGGCCTTTCCATAATTCAGAGCTTTCTGATAATGGGTTTCCGGATAACTGATCCCATACCTGTACTTACCTTCCTCCAGTAGTATAGGAACCCATAGCACCCAATCAGCAAGTAACATTTATTGGTCTGCTGTTTGAAAGTAGCCATGTAATTAGTAGCTATGGGTTATTAGACCTGCAGCTTATATTATTAAAATACCCTGTAATCCATTCTTGGGTTTGGTGATTCAGAGTAAAGGCTTCCTACTCAGAAGGCATTATAAATATATATTGCTGTGGCACCTGAATATTTGAGGGAGAATTGAGGCTCAGTAAACAAATTACACAAATTTAAAGGAGAACCAAACCCTTGCAAATAAAACCCCTACCCCCCTACCCTACATAGACCCCACTCTCTGCTCACCCCCAGCCTAGGTGGTACCTTTGGTAAATGGCCCTAATTCTTTACTTACCCCTCGGTGCAGATTTAGGGCAGCGGAGTTCGCGGACGACATCTTTTTCTCTTTGGTAATCTTCGGGAATAGAGCAGCGGAATGTCGCATGCGCAGTCGGAGTAGTTTGTTGTTTTTTTAAGAACTACACATGCGCCGAAAAATTGCAGAAGTGCCGGAAGAAGGCCCAAAGATTACCGAAGAGAAGAAGATGCCCTGAATCTGCACCGAGGGGTAAGTAAAGAGTTAGTGGCATTTACCAAAGGTACCACCTAGGCTGGGGGGGAGCAGGGAGGGGGTGTCTATGTAGGTGCCTTTAATGGCAAAGTTGAGAACTTTCACTCAGATATGAACAACACAGCCATGTTTACAACATAAATAATATGACATGCATGTTATATAATCATACACGTGTATCCACTGTGTGGCAACTGCACTAATATAGGGTTTACACAACAAAAATATCTACCAGTTTGCCACTGACCCACTGATCCCTTTAGAATAGTTGCATTTTTTACCAGCACCTTCTGGACTCTCATTACAAGCTGGGCTCTCACTATAACATTATAATAAAAAAAATTAAAGCAATAAACAAAGAAATCTGCAACTGATGAGAAACATATCTAAAATAAAGCAAAAGCACACTGCAAGAAGAATATTAGCCGACTTGTGTCCTGACCTTTTTAGTGGTTTGTAGTTATGTTCATTAATCCTGTGATATGTCAGGTTGGCAGTGCAAAGGAAAATTTTATTAGTCATTATTTTGGCAAGTAAATGTATCTTCATTAGTATTGTTCTGATGGAGGAACATTCTTTATAAAATTGCTTTACCTCTTTGCAATTAGTATTGTTTTGTGCTCCTGTACTCCCAAACTGATTTATGCAATAGTGTGAAAGGGCTGCTTTCTTTAAGGGTTTTCAGTGATTTACAACCATGACTTATTTACATATCTCATTTTTTTCTGATTCAATATTATTTGACTGTTTAATGAATTCCCTCTTTCCCCTTTCAATGGGTACACTTATTAAGAAAAAATACAGTCCGGTGCTGAAACCTCTGCAGCGAAACATTAGTTTTATTCGATTAGCATTGCACTTCAAATCAGAATGTTGGAAGGCATATACCTAATGGGAAGCTGAGAACATTTCAGAACAAATCCACGAGGATTTTTTTGTGTACTGAATGAACTGGAATGATGGAGTTGCTTTTCTTTCCATTATTTTCTTTCTTTTCTACTTCCATCTCTAGGGGACAAAACATATACCTTATAACAGGGGACTCAAGGTAAAATGACTCTTGAATTATCATCTACGCTGATAATTTCCATATTAATGCTTTTGAAGGTCAGAAAGTGTAGGCTATGGAAAGACAGGAACAAGGGCCTTAAGATGGTCATTTACAAGGCCACCATTTTCATTTTCATTTACTTTCAATTGAAATCTCAGAATTTTTTTGTGTGTTTTTGAATGATCAAGCACAAAATGGACCCTAACATCAGGGTCCAGGTTCATGAAACGTATACATTGATCTGATTCATCAGTCTCATGTCTTAGTGCATGTTGCCAGGTGTGTGGATAGTTGTGGACACCTGCAGAATATGTCACAGGTCCTATAGTGGAACAGATGTGTTCTGTATGTGGCCATCTATTCAGCCACTGGATTTATTATCCACCCTTATTCAGCCACTAGATTTATATAGTTGAATATTGTACCTATACATGGAGCATTTGTGAATTGTATAACCTCTCTATTTAGGTGTTTTGGTCTATTAACAAATTATTGGTTTGAAACCTCAGTAAGGACATAAAAAAAAAGTCAAATCATGCTAGTTTAGTGGTTGATTACTAGGACCTAAGAGGCAAGATGCAACATCGGAAGGAATATACAAGACAGAAGCTGCAAATATTTAAAGTAAAACCTTTATTGTGGGAAGAGGCTGTTACTATTTTGAGCAACCACATGACTTCACATGCAGATTATAAGAGCAGTGTTAGGGATGAGGTTTGCAGACAGGAGCCAATGTGCTGGGTAACTTAGTATTTATTGAACAAAAAATATATTCAGGCTTATGCAGAAAAAAGCACCAAAACACAAGCCCAAAAACAAGCTGAAATTCAAGGGCAGGCGGCAGACAAACAGAATCAGATTCAAGCAAAAAGATCAAGACAGGCAGAGTTCATGCAGTGTCCAATAACAGGCCAAGGTCAATTCCAGGAAGTCAAAAACAGATCAAGAAGGGGAACAAGGAAACAGGAATGAAACAAGGATTACTGGGATATTGTCAGGAGCAGGAAAAACAGGATATCAGGACTCACAAAACAAGAATTCTGGATAACAGGTTTCAGGAAGAAGACAGGAATCACGAGCCTTAGAGTCAGCGATTTTAGCTAATAATCCAGCAAAGAGGGGTTGGGGGAACAGGCTTAAGTAGTGCTCTAATGAATCATCGCCCTCAGCTGGGTAGAGGGTGTGCACTACTACAGATGAACTGGAGGCAGCAAAGCAGCAGTCTTCTTAGAACCAGGCCCAATCCACATTGTCTCCTGTGGCTGAATCAGGAGGAGCAGTGTCTGGAACCCAACAGGTCCCTGGTTTGAAACCAGGGAGTTCCTTACAAGTAGTTACAAACTGAGCATTCATGATAGCAATGGTTGGGAATTCCAATCATGTAAGGATTCTGGTAAGAAGTGTATAACCATGTACAAAATAAACAATGGTACTGCAATTTTTTTGTGTCACTGCAGGTTAGCAGTTGAGTTGGTAAAACTGACACCAGGCCTAAAGTCTCACAAATCTGTAAAATAGATCCACAAACTGCTTCCTGTTGAATGAGGGTGGGATATAAACTGGTGCCAAAAAAGTAAATATGAACAGGGGAGAGAAGAGCTGCACTTATTTTCTTTCAAAGAAAAAATGCCCAAGATTTTTTCAGGATTCTTTTGTGTCCCAAGTCCTCTATAACTTCTTCAATGAGAAATGTATATGTTCTGTCTCTTCCAATCAAAGACTAACCATGCTCTCAGTTTTCATAGTATCTGATTATACTTTCCTTTGTAAGGCAGCATCCTGTGTAAGAGAAATAATATCAGCAAATGCAGATGTCCCATGAGCTATCCTGTTGAAATAGTATAATCAGATAACTTCACTTGGTTACATATTTCTGTTTTTATATAAACTTAACTTTAGTGTCATAACTGCCATGTAGATGTAGTATATTGTAGTATATCTACAGCAGTCCTGTAGCATAGGCACATCTGCTGCAGAAAAACATTTGCAGAGAACCTTTACTTAAGGACTGCGGTATATTTTAGTTTTACATTACATTTTGCTTTCTACTTTAGTCTGTTGTCTTTGGGGACTGGGTGAGCTTCTCACAACAGAATAAACTAATGTTCTTTCCAGACTCCAAATCACACAACAGACAGTGGCTTTCTGAAAAACAGTGACATGCTGTAATTAATCTTAAAGGCAGGATACAATAGGACTGAAGGTTCCATTAAGAGGAATCAAGATATGTGAGCAGAAATGTCAGTAGATGCAAAAGCCCTTTAAACAGATATAGGAAGCCATGTTTACCTTCCTGTAAGGGAGAACAGCAAAACAACACAAATTGCAAAATATTTTTTGAGATGCACATGTATATGATGTACATATCCAATGAGGGGGGTGCAAAGGATATTTGAAAATACAGCAGCAAAACCTCAAAGTTCAGAGAAGTATTTTGGCAGTCTCTGTGACATCCACCATATGCTCATATCAAACACAGGCAGTTTAGCTACCTAAAGGTGGCCATACACGGGCCAATAAAAGCTGCCGACAGACAGAGTCGGCATCTTATTGGCCTGTGTATGGGGCCCCCGACGGGCTTCCCCAATCGAGATCTGGCCGAAAAGTCTCAATCGGATGGGACAAAAAATCCCGTCAGATCGTGGCCGCATCTGTTCGTTGATGCGGTCCCGAGATCCGACTGCCCGTTCCCATTCGTTAGGATCCGATCGTGGACCCTAGGGCCCACGATCGGATCAGCCCGATATTGCCCACCTCAAGGTGGGCATATCGGAGAGAGATCCGCTCGTTCGGCAACATCGCCAAATGAGCGGATCTCTCCGTGTATGGCCACCTTAAGAGTGGGCATTTATTTGTTGGATCTATAGGAACAGACCTCCTATAGCTTACTGCTTTGTAGTTCTATTAGCTTAACCTATGGTCTCCTAGCAGGGTTGCAGATATGTTAACCCTTAATAGGTACAAAATTAGAGAAGAAGGTGTAAAAGAACCACAAACATAGGCAGGAGGTACACACAACCTTTAGGTATATAATGCAGACAATGGAAATATGGAGATTGTAAGTAATTCAACATTTTTCCTTATAGTTCCTATAAAAGATTCATTGCCATGATTGAATTCAACATATATGAAAAGAACTATTGTTTTTAGAAAGCGAGGGGATTTGATGAAATTTGCCTTTCTTACAAGCACCTATCAGAAAATTCTACTGACATTACACGCTCCCTTTTCCTACCACCACAGGGGCACTTTAGCTTTAACATAATGGTTAACGAATAAAAAATATATAGATCAATGTAGCAAAGTGCCTCATTTATTAACATGGACTTAAAAACTGAAGGATCTTGGGTTGGACAAGTGTGTACTGCAGTTGTAGACCAAAGGGAGAAGAGAAAATCCGGTGGTTTAAAACTCTCAATAAAAAATGTAGATAATGCTGATTTGGTTAAGTGCTCCTCTTCTCATGTTCATTCTTGAAAACATTAGCTTTCCAGAGCTAGATTTGCAATAGCTAGTCAAATGGTACTACAGCAAAGATGAAAGAGAGATCCGTAGAAAGCAATGTTTTTATTTCCCTTTTTTATTGTATCGACCTGTAAATTACAGTACAAGCCGAGTGCGACTATCCTTTAGCTAAACCTTTATGGCTCATTCAGTTTGTGCAGACAGAGAGATGTCATTCTGGCTGGGGACTACATACTGTGACCCACTCCTAAATTGGATCATGCTCTCCCCATACTGCAGTGATAGATGTTCGCCTTTGATGACACGTGAAGGCAGTTGGCTATTTATTTTCTTGCTGCAGTGGGGGTGGGAAGGAGAACAAAGAGGAGCTTGCTTGGTTATTGTTTACTAAATTTTTGAGCTTTTTTCAGCGATATTAATAAAATCCTAGGCTCTGGGTTTTATGTAGGAAAGGGCATTTTTACATGTTTATGGTGTTGACAGCTTTCTGCGTGTCTCCTTTCAGTACAGTTTTATTATTCTCCTATATTTCAGTTATTTTTAATCACCAACTAATCCTGTTTATTCCCAAGGTAAAAATCACAGCATATTGCTTTTTAAGTGAGGTACCGAGTGGATTTCTTTTACGCAATGGAAACATTTTTTTTTTCGTGTCTGTCTTCTTTCAGCTCACCTTTTTATACCATGAAGTTATCTTCTGCAAATTATTCACATTTGTTGTTTTATGTGAAATTACAATTTAAAATATAAAGCTGCTGGTACTGATGTTTTCGATTAATCTTCTGGAAAAATTATATGAACCTTTTTTTAATGTTTTTTTCCTTTGATTTTCTATTCCTGGCAATGCACTAGTGTCATAAGAGGGAAAACTCTGTTTTTCTACTGTTTGTTTGCAGGAACACACCTTTTGGCACATAAACACAGTGCTTCCAAATAAATCTGTTATAATTGCAAACTGGCCAATTAGAACCCCGTCCAGGTGAGGTTTCACCTAATATGGTAAAAAGGCACACATTGGTCAAATTCAGAGTTCATACAGAGCAAGACGATCACCATACCTAAACAGTACAGTCTCCAGTTTACATTGTTTACATCAAGGTACCCAAAATGTCAAAAGTCAGTTAGATTAGCCTAAGGATTAGAACACATTTGGGGGAATGTAATATGTACGCTGGCGCACAAAAATCTGTGCAAAGATGCTTGGAACATTAGCGACCATGTTTGCATCCTTTTTGACTGATTAAGACCTCAACACTCGCCAAGTTTGCAAACAAATTACTCTTGCCAACATTCGTAATGTATGTAATTCATTTTCGTAAGCCCAAAATATTTAACAAAAATCCAGAGCAGGTGTTAACAGTAAACCTTTGCTTAGTGCTAATTAGGGATGCACCGAATCCTTCGTGAAAGATTCGGCCGAATACCGAACCGAATCCGAACCCTAATTTGCATATGCAAATTAGGGGCGGGAAGGGGAAAACATTTTTTACTTCCTTGTTTTCTGACAAAAAGTCACGCTTTCCCTCCCCGCCCCTAATTTGCATATGCAAATTAGGATTCAGATTCCGTTCGGCCGGGTAGAAGGAATCGGCCGAATCTGAATCCTGCTGAAAAAGGCCGAATCCCGAACCAAATCCTGGATTCGGTGCATCCCTAGTGCTAATGCACAATGTAATATTCACCAACTAATGATTTTACATTGCCAGTAGTGCTAAACATTCGCCATTTTAACTAATGCTTGCGACTTTTAATTACTTTCCCCGCGTGTTTCTTCTTTTAAAACAACCCCCAAAATCGATTACATTTGCACATGAATCTCTTAAAGGATTTTATGTTCTATTGTCTTAGATGGACCTCACCTCTTCTAACAAAGAAAGGAAATGTCACTGTGTACTTTAGGAGCATCTAACTGTCATAGCCAGGCTCAAGCTCAAGGTCTATTTGGTAAAGAAACCTCCCCTTGTTCAGTCTGTCTTTATAAAAGACAACCTACCATCACTGATTTAGGGTTGATCTTCTTGTGATGTAGGTAATTACACATATGCAGTAAACTGTTTCTGGTATGGGATCTGTTATCCAGGAAAACTGGTATCCAGGAAGCTCCGAAATTCTGGATAACAGGTCCCATATCTGTACATACAAAAATCACTGTGTGTGTGAACCTTTGGAAATGAAATGTATTGGATGACTTGGAGATGAAACTCTCATGCACAGCAAGGATATTAAAAATGGAAAGACATAAAAACAAATCTCTGGTTCCTGGTTCTTTCACACTGTTTTATTTTGCTGTAAATATAGTCTATTTTGCTGCCTGAACAAAAATCTGGATTGCCATGTACTTATAAGTTTTAATGTGTATCTTTTTCCATATGAAATTACATTTACTTACTAGATCCGTCTAAATCAAAATACATCATTAGAAAGTTTGTAATATTGTATTGTAATATATCATGCAAGGTAAAAGGTCACAAAATCCCTGGGGGTCACTTTTGGCCCTCCAAAAATTCACTCAGGATCATGTGCATGTGCTAGATTGATTGAGCTGATGCCCATGCCCATGCATTGGCTATAGAATTAAGCAGTGAGGAGGGAGGGGGAATGAGAGGAGTGCAGTGACATCTAGGAAGAGCTGAATGGAAAGTGAAAGTTATTGACTGCCCCACCTTTATGTCCGAAGCAGGCAATAATTTGTAAAGGACTTATTTTGCAGCTTTCTATGCCTGGATAGCTAGGGGGCACTGAGGAGGAAGAGGTAGGAAGACAAATCGTCCAGGCGAGAACTAATACAGTGCAAGTAGAAACAGTGAGACAAGGGAGTAGAATGAGGGTCAGGCAGAGCAGGACAGAACAGGACAGGAGTAGGTGGAACAGGATTGGAACAGGAGTGACAAAAGCAGACAGGAGCGGAATAAGAACAAGGCAAGAACAGAGAAAGAGCAGAATCATAGCAGAAGGCAAAGCAGGAAGACTGGAGCAGAACAGGAAGGGAAATAACCAGAAGTAGGGAACAGGACACCAACTAGGCAAGGCAAGACAAAAGCTAGGAACAATGCCTCAGTACTCAAGTTAGGCCACTGCTCAAGGTGATAGTAAGGAGGGCTGGTCTTATATAGGGCAGGGTCAGCCCTGATGGACTGACCTCAACCCACCAATTAGGCTGCTGCTGAGAACTGCTAGCTGCTCGTCTGACCCAATGGTTAAATCATAGAGCCAAAAACCCAAAGGTCCCTGGCTTGAGTCCCAGCAGAGCCTTATAGTGACATGCCCCCTTTAAGTAATCCAAATACATGGCAGGAATTAGGTTTTATTCCAAAAAAATGTTGTAAGTTCTACTGGGCAAGGTCTCTTTTGTGTCTTGTTTCATGTGACTGTATATACTCTATATATTTATTTGTTATTTTATTGTTCTATGAATTTATTGTTTGAATGTACAGCTCTGTGTTAACTAGTGGGTTATATAATATATATATGCATACATATGAAAAGATGTTATTTTCATGTATCGCATCAGTGAGAACAAAAGGCCATCAAGTGGTATAAATATTAAGTGGGACAGCCTTTATGTTGTTTTCTATATATTCTACTCCTATTTAGCATTTAAATCAGCCTTAAGTAGTGCTGTCTAGTCTTTCAAATATGCCAGGTTGCAAATAATTATATGTTTTTGAGGAACTGTGGTCTTTCTTCCTTTGCATTTGTTAACCTTTCTTATATCTCAAGCATGGCTACTTAATTCTATTAAGGACTCTTCTTGTTACTGCCAGGAAGCGAATAATTGATCTTGACCTAATACTTCTTTGTTTACTCTGTTCAAAGATATGTCTGGTTGTTTTTTTTCCAAAAAGCATGTCAAAAAGCTGTCATACAACATATGTACTTGCTTTTGTTTTAGGAAGGAAGTACATTCAGAGCAGGTCATGTGACAGAACAAAAAAAGCATGACTTTTGTTCCCTGAAATAATCCACCTCACTATTATAGTCTGATCAAAACACATAATTGGGACACTTGTATCCAATCTCTATGGGAAATTCTATTACCTTTAAGGGTTTTCTTGTCTTGCATTTCTATATTACATTTTAAATCACCGTGCACTTTAATGATTTGGTTTATGACAACACTGTGTGCAGAGCATCACGGATCCATGAAGTTCAATTGTAATACAGATATGGGACCTGTTATCAAAAATGCTCTAGGCCTGGGGTTTTCCGGATAAGGGATCTTTAAATAAATTAAACCCAATAGGATTGTTTTGACTCCAATAAGGATTCATTATAAAGTACTTTTTTATCATTACAGAAAAAAAGGAAATAATTTTTTCAAATTTAAATTATTTGATTAAAATGGTCTTTATAGGAGATGGCCTTCTAGTAATTCAGAGTTGTCTGGATAACAAGCTTCTGGATAACAGCTCTCATACATGTAATACTCAATGTATCATGCACACCTGTCAGGAGCCAGAGCCATTTCGAAATATAACTTTTTAAATTATAACCAGAAAAATAAAAGTGTGTTTTAAATAATCACAATAATTTCTACTTTTCATTTTTAATTTAGGTAAATATTAAAGGGTCATGAGCCAGAACAATGATGCAGTATAATGTTTTAAATTATAATCAGAAAAATAAAAATGTTTTTTAAATAATAACACTAATTGCTGTGTCTGGTCTTAATATGTTAGGTTGTCACTTTGTCAGTTGCTATGCAATGAGTGTAAAACGTGGCGCACATAAACTGACAGTTGTGGGTTCAGAACCATAAGCACAGGTGCTTTTAGCCACATGCACACACTATCCTGTTATATCAGGATAGGACCACATTATTTGTATAGCAATAAAAGCCAAAACTAGAACTCCAGTTCAAGAGTAGTAAAACTGTATAAATGGCAGGACAGGCATATGGTCTGGTTAACCTGTAGAGTTAAGTGTTCCCAAGATGGACAAGGCCCCTGTGCAGATCTCTGTGTATCTATGATGCACTATGTAAAGAATTACATGGATTAATGTTTTTTTACATGATACTTCTCCTTGGATAAATCTCTTTTTTCTTGGTAGCAATGTTGCAAACTAGTTTGGTTGTATTTTTGAAAGATGTGGAACCCAGCTTTCTTAATTTGTAAAAAAAAAAATATATGTGTGTGTTGCATGTAAGAGCTGAAATGAATTTACTGCATGGTAATAATAGAACTGACATCCTTCAGGGATTCAACTGCTGCAATAACTTTATTATTCCCAGCTATATTATAATTCCCAGCTTCCCAAGAGTAGTAATGTAGTGCTCTTATGGGATGTAGAATAGACATCGGCAAATCCCTAACCATAGCTATTTTCTGAAGGACTGTATACTGACCTATTAAAACAGTACATTAGCAGCATTGGGTACTACATATTTATGATTTGCAAAAATGTTTGTTGCTCTGTATTCTAATGCTTTTTAGAAGGTAATTAATATTGACACTGATGCTTAGTGTTAATTACCGTAATAGGGATTTTTTCCAAATTTTTCCCTATTTTATTTTAAAAGGGATTATATAGTGGTTGCCTTGTAATCACAGATAAGACAAGTGTAACTGACAGACAAGGGGGTTAGGAAAACAAAGGCCAGTTACAGGCATCTCTATATGGTTGTCATCAGTTCTGGTTGACTGAACTGTTCATCCCTGTAATAGACAGCTCCCATAATGACTGAATGCCGACTACCTGAAAAGCATATGGAAATTCTCTCCACCCACCCTTACATTTAAGTCCAACGGCTGCTGATGTGATGCTACATAAATCTCCAGTATCTGCATGTGAAGCATCATTTAATATCATCAATATGTCTAGTACAACGTTACTATACACATGAGCTGCAATAGTTGAGGCTTGGAACAACTGTGACAGAACTGTGCCAGTGAAGCAGGAATCGTCCTCTATTCTGTTGAATTTAGCTCTCCATAATTCATTGGACATTCAGAGCCATGGATTATAAACTCTACACTTACAGTAAGCCAAAGTATAGTTAACTAAGTGGATGTGGATGTCCTTTGCTCCTTGGTCATTTTTGTTTTGTAAACTGATATTAGAGTCCTGTACATCAAAGTGTGCCGGCATTCTCCCAGAGAAGGGTATAGGCATGCATTCAGCTGGACTTATACAAGGTCTTTGTACCCTTTTCTAGGTCTAGGTCATGTTCATATTACTTGCTTGCTGCCATTACTTTCAGCATAAAAGCAAAATACTGTTCCTTATTTTAAAGTCTGTATAAGGTAAATTCATTTGTTGGTAAATGTTTTGCAAATGCAGATCCTTTGAGTGAAAAAATACCTGTATTCCCCAATGGAGTGGTTTGAATTATTTTCTCACTGCTTCACTAACAGCAATTTTGCTTTTCTCTTTTTTTTTATTATTATTATTATGCATATATTTCTTCAGCACTGCATAGATCTTGAGGCACTAATGTGTAAGACAAAACAGAAACATACAGAAATAAAGAGCAAATGACAGAAAAGATGGTAAACATACCCCTAAAAATAGAATGGTGAAACCTGTGACCTTCCAGATACCATGAAACTGTGCATTCCAGCCAAGAGCAATAGCTGTTGAGAGAGACAGGAGCTGTAGTTCAGCAATGGTTTAAGGACAGTAGTTTGTGACCTAAACCTTCATAACCACATATAAAAAGAAAGCAAATAATACACTGTAATTTGGCTCTGTCAGACTTTAATTTGATTTCCTTGTATTTAATTGACCATGTTGTTACCCAATCTGCGATCACAAATGTTCCCTTTTAGATAAAAATGTTATGTTCTTAGCAATTTTCCCTTGCTTCACTACTGCGTGCAAAGCTATTTGATTCATCATTTTTCTTCAGATATTCCCCTTAGTGGAGAAACGAATATAGCTGCAGGAGTATGGAGGGCTGTGAAAGTGTGTAATAAATGATTTGGGTGTGTGCAGTCTGGCAGACATCTAATCTCTCTCGCTTCAGCCCAAAATGGAGGTTTACGATTCATCCAGAAAATGGCTGATTGCTCAGCTGCTTTTAACCATCTCCAGTTCTGTGCACGGCATCTCGAAGAATCCGTCAGGCAGAAGCGACAAGGAGATGTGACCTTTCTTTCTTAGTCACGTGTCGAGAGGAGTGTAAAAGAGGGAATAGAATTAACATGATATGCCAGCACAGGAGACCTTGATGTATGTAGCTCCTTTCCTTGTTAGTGATGATATGATGCACCTCAGAAATATCAAAATCTCTCCAGGAAGCGCATACACTACCTGTTTAAATGGCAAGTAATAACTCGGCTCCCCACAGTTTGCGTGAAGGTTAACTGTTTCACGGCTAGTAATCCCTCTTCGCAAGGACTGCCATTTTCAGTTAGGCAAGCCAGACTAAGTTGAGATGTAGGTCATGTTTCTTTCAGTAGGTGCATTTAAGTAGGACGCATTATAGACAGCCCTTGGAGGACAGACATTTCACCCAGGGCAGGTGGGGAAAAAATGCATTTTTAAGGCAATGGCTCTTATCAATGGACAGAAGGAAATCTACTGCGGGAGGTTGCTGTGCTGACATCATGTACTGATATGCAGCATTCTTGTGTCATGCCAATTATTGGCTTTCTTCTATCAATGAAATCAGATCAATTAAAACCACCGGAGGAAATATTTACAAATGTTCTCTCCCTTTAAATGTAACACCAGTGCATCAATTGCTGCAGCTACTACAATATACTGTAATGGTACCCCTGGCCCCACTTCAAAATGCAAATTATAATTATAAACAAGAGGGCACCGAATTGTGGGTGGTAACTAGGTCAAGGGAGAAAAGTTGAAGAATTAAAGTGAAAATAATGTTAAGTAAATAGATGTAATTAATGCTAGGATTATAATAAATTGAACTTAAAGTGAGATACATATTTATTCATGAGAGTGGGATTGTCAGTAGAACCAGAATCCCAGTGTCTAAGTGATTTTGTGTTCACCTGTGTGACCGACTATCTCTGCCTGCAGCATCAGGATGCAGAATAACTCAGTGGCAGCTGCTTTCGGTATCGCTGACAACATCCCATTCTTGATAAAACACTGTTAGTCCTCCCTAACATGGTGCCAGACGGATCGCCAAAGCCGTGGAGTAACTTTATATGTCTGTTTGAAAGTATTTTGCCGTAACATGTATTGTGCAGGTGACAAAAGATGAAAAAAAAAAATCCAACAAGCCGAGAATGGTAAAAGATTGCAATCCAGCATCATATTTTAAATAAATCATTTTCCGGTACTATTTCATTTATATTAGACATGCTTCATAGAATACCGAAGCCAAAGAACCTCAAACCAAGGCAAATGGACTGATATAAAATGCATTGTGCAACATATGGAGAAATAAAATGGAAGTGTAAAAAAGTGTATGGCTCACTTTTACATTTGTGACCACTTTATTGCATTTGTTTCCAAGTATCGTGCCTGGGGCTGTATTCTGTAGAGACAGACAGAATTCTCCCTGGCCCTTATTCTGCAGCCAAGGCAGAAAATTTAAATTGTTTTCTGTTTAGCAGAATGCAATGTAAATATTTATGTTTGTATTTCTTTCGACGCGGCATTCAGATATTTTCCATATACATTACGCCTTCTAATTAACCATCATTTGTAATGATACTGATCTTTTTCAACCTCTTTGCCTTATTATATTTTTTTACCCAAGTAGTAAGTTAAAGAGCAGGATTAAAACCGGATAATAATTGCTTACACACAAGGAATGTACTCATATCCCGTTGTTTGGAATGGTTTCAAAAACTCAAGAGTTTGAAGCGTAGCCTAAAAAAAAAAAAAATACGGTATTGTTCATTTACACTGCATGGATGATATATTCTTTTTCACAATCAATTTAACATATACAAAAGCATAAAGGATATTTCCTCTCTACGTGCCACTGGACAGATCAAAATGTGATTTTAAATGGATTCTGACAAGAAACTGTCATTTTTATATGTATTAAATATACATGAAATAAGCTGCCTAATCTCTTCTTTGAAAACCTTTTACATGGGAATGTTTTAATTTTGCTGTCTGAGGCCGGTTAGGCACCATGTTTGTAAAATATCCGTGTAATGCATTGATTAACAAGTAAACCTCAGCAGGAACTGTCCCAGCTGTCAAGCTGACAGCCCGAGCTTGGATTTAGCTATTTCACTGTGACTGCTATCAGGGTATTGTATTGAAATGATTCCATAGATGTGAACTGACCCACTGCATAGGAGAGAGAGAATGCCTGATTTAAGTAGCTCTGTGACACCTTTACGATTAAAGACAAAATTTCCATAGGAGGAGATCAGGTGCCCTTGACATAAAAGCAGAGGTACAGCAGAATGATTTTAGGAAGGTGCTACTGGAGGGTGAGTGAGCACTAATATTTGACATGTGAATGTACGAAAGGGCTGGGATTTCTGTTCTGCAGACAGTGTGCCACATTCAGGGTGAGAGCTTTGGCTGTTCAGAATGCTTCAAATCTGCAATCATAGATTTAAAACTGGTCATGCAATTTTTATAGGAATATCCTTGTCCAGGCCTGGCCCTAAAATGTTTAATGTTAAATATGTTTAATGTACAACTGCTAATATGCTCTTTTATATGCTTATCTGTAAATAAACAATTCATGGAAACCTGTTGAATTCAATTTTAAATTATATTCGGATTGATAATATGCAATCATTTTTTTCCCAGACACACACACATTTACACACACATAAATACATGCCAAATAAATGATTTGTAGATACTCGCGACTACACATGCTAATGTTAATGTATCTCTGTATACTTATATGTAGGTGCAGGTGCAAGGAAATTTTAAAACACCAATCATTATTATTTTATAGCAATTTACAAGAAATACCCTAAAATTGACCCGGAAACCAGCTAAGAATTTAATCATTTAATAAAATAGTGTATGCTGCTAATTACATATTTTGTGTGCATGAGACTAAAGTTTCAGTCATTCTTTATAAATAAAAAATACATCATCCGTTTAAAGGAAAGGCATTTCTAAATTTCCATAGCTGATTTTAGAACCTTGGTCAAAAGAGCAATATTTGCAAAATGTAATCCTTCTAAAATGAATGCCTGTATTAAATTTATTTAATTGTAAGGTTAGTATGCACGACTGTTGCCACAACCTGGAATAAAGGCTTTTGCAGTCAAACTGCTGTAGTTCCTTTTCCTTTTTTGCTTTTCTTTTTTTGGGATTTTCACAAGGTTAGTATTGCAAAAAAACTGAAACCACTAACAAATGACGAAAATATATTTTTTGTTAAAGCAAAGTTTATTGCTGTATCCACTACAGCGAAGGATTCAATGCTAGTATATTAACCAGTGATTAAAGAGAAATTTGTACTTGCAAACTAAATAGTGTAATCATTTCTATGAATGTTTATTGAACATATTAAGCAATTCGTTTGCTGTGTCTTAAATGTACATTTTACACCCAATGATTAATGCTTCATAAACGATTTTATTGGTGTGACTTTTGCTAAACACTGCTGTAGAAAATGAATGAATGCAACCATCATACAACTATAATTGAATATAAAGAAAATAGGCACTAACCAAAATAAACTTTATATCATAGTAACTAACACAGTTAGAAATTTGTACTCATATTTTTCCTTGGGCTGATTGATCACAGAGCCTGGAAACAGTTCAAAGAGCCAGACAATGACTGGGTAGTAGTACCTGGCTCCTGAAAAGTAAGGGGATTAAATATTTTTATTAGTTATATATATAGGGATATGAATGATTTGTAAGGCTGGGGGGAGGGATTCCAGACAGACATTTATGACTAAAACCTAACACAAAGAGTCCTGCTCTTAAGATTTTACAATATAGAGGATTTCAGACTTTTATTATCATAGATTTTTAGCATAGCTTTTAAACAAAGGGTTCTGCTGTACATAGCAAGGCTTGATTTCAGAGGAATAAAGGTCTGTTTAGTATTTGTATTATCAAATATTTAGAAATGTGCAGTATTCCCCAGTGCTCTGCAATGTACATAATATTTCCTGGTATCCAACAATAAGGGCTTTTATTTTTCTCTTAGCCCACTGGTTTTACTTACAGTATGTCACCTCTGCATTTCAAAGTCTAGGTATAATAAGTGAAGAAGCAGAAGAGTCTAAACAGTACAAAGGAAAAACTGTTTTAAATAAAGCCACATTGTCGACAAGAAACTACAGTAGCTGTTCAGTAACGAATCATTTTTTTACTGTTAACACTGCAACAAAACATTTTGGCAGTTTAAATTGTTCAAAAACACAATTATTACTTTAATTTTTACTATTTATTTTGGGTTGGGTATAAAGGATATAGTTGTATTACGTCTAGATCTTAATGCTAGTTATTTTTTATTTCAAAGAAAGGGAACAGAAATTTTTGGTTATTTAAATGCATTATAAGGATGGACGTCATACTGTACCTCTAAGTATAATTGCTGAAATTAATATAGAAACATATTAAAATGTAAAAGTATTTTTCTTTGCTTAAAAACTCAATAAACATATTGAAAAAAGGCCTTGATCTTCTTGAGTTAGAAATAGCTCCATGGTCACTGGACACAAATGGTGGTACAATTTTCTACGGCTTTGGGCAAATTACTCGGACTCGAACTTTGATTGTAAGTTCTATGGTGCTAAGGTTGAGAAATTTACAGTGTCATTTATAATTAGTAGCACTCTGTAGGATTAAAGATAATAATACATTAAATTACATTTTTAGGAAGTCAGAGTAACTGTCATTCGGGTACATTAATCATGGCATTACAATAGATAATAGATCGAGAATTTTTACAAAAAAAATGGAAAAAAGGGAAATGAGAATTAATAACAGGCACATTTATTTCATTAGAAAATTCGAATATGATAATATTTTGATGATTTTTGCAGAAATGGAAAATTGGATCCATTAATAAGATATTGATAAAGCGATCTCCTCCCTATTAAGTTTACAATGATGGTATGCTCTAATGAGACACATTGTGATATTGTTGATATATTATTGATGTGCAAAAATGTTATTACAGGTATGAAACCCATTATCTGGAAACACATTATCCAGAAAGCTCTGAATTATGGGAAGGCTATCTCCCTTTTAAGAAAATAATTCTTAGTTGTAAAAAATTCCCTTTTGCTGCAAAAATAAAACAGCACCTTGTACTTGATGGTAAGTGCATGAATCTATATATCCGTGGCAAACATTCCTATTGAGTTTATTTAATGTTCAATTTAAATTAAGCATTTTGATCCAAATTACAGAATGATCCACACAAACCCACAGGTACAATGTTAATACAGCAGTTAAAGACCCCAGACCAAAACAAATGTATAGTATACATGTGACCAAACGTTGATACGATAAAAATAAGGAGGTGAAGATATTTTATATCGGTGTGCCTTTCCTTGATATTCGTGGATATACATATATTATAACCATGCACCTCGGCTACCTATGGAAGAATAGCTTTGCTTTGGAGTGTGGATACTCATCAGACTGATATATATATATAAATGATATTGCATCCTGTAATGCAAACACAGTACCAGTACATTAGATTTAAATGTATATGTAATTTTTGCTGTTACTGGTCTCTTAAATAGGATGCAAAAAAGTGAAAAACATCTATTTATATTGAAGGGCAAACTGACCTTTTAAAGTTGAATCAGCTTGTCATGTGTTCATATTTGTCATTCTAAGGCTTGCAATCAACATTTTGTAATATTATTATCTGTTAATAGGTAGAAAATTATGGTGTATGCAGCTTTACACTACACATATCTGAATTATGAGTATATATCCTTCTAGATAGCTACAACTAACTTATTATTGTAATACATTCCTTTGAATAATGTCAGGCAGGATAAACACTGTAGACAGTAACATACTTACATTTGGTATAGATGGGCAAAAAAGGCACGTCTATCAAGTTCAACCTTTGCTAAATCTCCCCTGTATTGACACAAAGACAGGCAAACAAAAAATGGCAATCATGTTTTATAGAGGAGAAAATCCTCAAGGACCATAAAATGGCACTCAGGTTACTTTCTTGATCATTACTTGGTTTAAAAAATATCACAAAGAATCACATTCTTTAATATATTCTTTTACGTTCCTATCTTGAGTGGCTGCAGACATCTTTGTGGGGGGGGGAGTTTAGTGGGGCCTCTGCACTGTCAAGTTAGCATAATTTTTATGGCTCTATTCAAGTCAAGTTTCAATTCAATCAAGTTTTGAGTGTCAGTGGCACCACACATGCTCAGTGTGCTTAATGCTGCTGTTAGAAGCAGTGTAGGGGTTGTTGGAAATGATTAAAACATTAGCAGAAAGTGGTGTTGCATCATTCATAAAAGTTACTGCCCACATGGCTGAAAACAAATACATACAGTATATAAAAGTTCTGATTCTACAGGCAGCTGTACAGTATGTATGTTCTGTACATTGTATATCCACTATAATGTCAGTTGATCCCTAAGCCCAGAGCATGTGCAGTGCATCAGCAGAAATAAAAAAAGGGAGCAACTGGGAGCATCTTCAGAGGCACAAATCTTCCTTGATGCTAACGGAGCATCTCCAGCCTAATTACTTGATAAACTTTAGTCCTTAAATGCTATTTCTCAATAAAACAGATTTAAAACATTATTAGTATGATATTTAAAAAAAAATGTAGGGGGCAACAATTTAAATCCATTTAGCAATTATTAACAATATATTTTTCTTGCTATAATGAAAAAATGTTTGCAAGTCTTCTTGTAATTCAGGAGGTGTTTACATCCCATACAGCAAAATGTTGACTATTGGGTCAAATTAGAAGTACTGTATCAGTTTGTTAAAACACTTATGGGGGAATGTAATGAAAGAATTCGAAATGCACGAATAAGTTTTCCTTTGCACAAATTTAATATAGCTTTTGTGAACCTGGAAACTGTTTAGCGACCACTTCCAACAGAGGAAGAAGGTTTGCGAATGTTATAGTTTGCGCCAGTGCGCAGTGAATGTAATAAAACTTCTTACTGAAAAAGTTGTTAGGTTTGCTCCAAAAGATTATGACACCATCAATCACTTCTTAAAAGTGTAATAATTTAAGAATTACATTGTGAAAATGCAAATTTTTATTCTTATTTGTGCAAATTGTTTTACTCTTTGTGACTTTTCTTACATTCACCCATTAGGGGTCTATTTATTAAACCTTGTTTTTTTCTGGTCGAGGTTTTTAAGGGGAAAACTAAAATTTTTAATGGGGAAAAAAAACTCATATTTATATTTAGAGATTTATCATACACCAAAGCTGCTAAAAATCAGAATCTGAAAATACGAATCTGAATCTCAAACCCATCAAGGTCATGTAGAAGTCAATGGCAGATGTCTCTGAAGTTGTTTTTTGACATTGTGATCTGCTCTGGATAATCCGAAAAACTTGAATTTACGCAGTGAAAACTAGATAAAATCGGGTTCTCGGAGCGTCAGTCGTACAATACGATTGATTTTGACATGAAGTTTTGTCGCTCAGATTTTTTTGATAAAAACGACATTATGTACTGTGTGGATTAACAGTTGCATTGCATACGAGTTCGGAATGTTGTTGTTCTGGGGCAAGGTAACATGCACAAAAAGAGTACAATATAGAAAAATGTTTTAGTTTATTCCCCATTTATTAATTATCATAAGCCTGAAAATTATTTGTTCAGTGTTTTTTATTCTCTGTTCACAAACTGTACAAACATGCGTGATACCATGGCAAGTTGAAATCATAATTATAATAATGATTTATTGACCAAGGGTGTTTAGAAATGAATCATCTCATCAAATGTGCCTTTATTGACAATATCATTGAGTCCACCACTTCTTCCTTAGGCTAATTTGGTAGTTATCTCCCCAGTGTTGATTTGACATTAATACTAAATGCAAAAAATTCAGGAAAATGAGCTTCCGCACAGACAGCAATGCAGTCACCACTCAATACAATATCTTGTTTTTAAAATTTTCTAGCAAGCCCTTAAAAATGCTCTTTTCGCTGATATTTCGCTGATATTGCAGAGCAATTGAGACAGCAAGACACAGAGAAAGAAAGATGCAGATTTAGGGGATTATTTATTAGACTTGATCTTTTCTGGTTGAGCTTTTTGGGGCTAAATCTCAATTTATTATACCTCAATGTTGCAAAGCATAAATCTTAAACTTTTCAGGTTCAAGACAATGGGGCAGTGTCAGGGAGCCGGGAGGTCCCTCCAGGGAGGTAGTCAGGATCGAGGAGGAAGCCCTCTTGAGGGAGCAAGGTCGTGGTGTCCAAAGGGTTAATCAGAAGAGTAGTCGGGATCCAGGCAAGAGTTCACAGGCAGGCAGAAATCAGCAAAGTCCAAAGTCCAGGCAAAGGGTCAGGATATCAATCAGAAACAAGATTTAGCAAATAAGCTCACAGGAAACCCAGGATACACTTAGGGAAAGTATTCTTATACTTGGGCGTCATTCTGGCGTCTAGGTCGCGTTTTTATTTTGAATTTGGCGCCTTTGTGACGTCACCGACGTCCTGACGCTGGCGTCGATGCGCTGGCGTGTTTGCGCCGGCGCCGCTACCCACGTGGCGGCCATGGGCGCCGCCATTTTGGGAGCGACGACGGAAAGGATAGACGCGCCGCCCGGAGCTCCTGGAACTGCTCCGGGCGGCGTTCGTGACAGGCAGATTCACTTTGGCGAAAATTCGCCAGCAACGGCTTTGCACCCATCAATACTCTTTGAGGGGTGGAAATTCGCTCAGACAACGCTAATTATGCAAAGTTTCGCCCAGGGTGCCGAACGCTGGCAAATTTTTGCTAGCATTACTTCAGCAATCAAAGCAAAGATACGCTCGCGTTCAATTATGCCTAGCGCAACTTCAGGCTAATTTTCATACAGTGGGAAATTGTAAAGTTTAATGGATGTATATGTTGCAGCAAATACATTACACAAGGGAACCTTAATAAAAAAAATAGAGTTGTTATAATGGACTACAAATGAGCCCAGTGTATAGTTTATGTTCCATATGTTAGAAAATGTACCTGGGAACCCAGTTACCCAAAAAAAAATTTAAGGACTTTTGCAGGCTATCACTCTGAAAAAAGGAAAAGACGCCAGCATTTTTTAGGACAGAAAATTATTCCACTAAAAATTGAGGAAGATCTATGCACTCCAATGCACTTCGCCTGGTCTGGCGAAAGAGGTAACGTTCAGTAAAATCCGCATCTTAGTGAATTTGCGGAGTAACGTCCATTCGCCAGAGCAAAAATTTGTCTTGCGATAGAGTGCGAATGAGCGCTACTGTCTGTTTCTTTCACTAGAGAAGTTACATCTGCGCCCATTAGTAAATCGGCAAAGTGTCTAAAAACAGTAACACTGGTGAATCGTCGCCAGCATTAGTCACTTCGCCCTTTAGGAAATCTGCCCCAATGTTAGCTGGAAAGAGCAAGAACAAACCACAAGGTACTCCCACTGGCCAGAAACCCCATTATATATAATTCTTTTTGCCAATTCTTAGGCTAGACAACTGTATCAGTTTTTTAAAGCAAGGTTAAACAGACAATGGACCAGATTGAATTCAGTGAGAAAAAAGTTATCTCATGGTTATCAAGTGAAAAGTCATGGATCCAATTCAATTCAAGGAGTAAAAAACTTTTCTCTAAATCCAGTTCACTTTTTTCCCATAGACTTCACGTGATAAACCTTGAGATACGTTTTTTCTGAATTGGATTTCATTACTAATTGAATCTCATCCATGACGTTTCACATAATAAACCATTTTCTCACTGAATCTGGCCAAATGTTTTATTTGGGGTCTAACCTATTGTCCAAAGACAGGCAGAGCAATGTGGCTCTTTAGGTTTTTAATACTGGAATCTGCCAATTGCATTACAGGTGAATTGAGCTATTACACTGAACACAAATGCACATCTCTGGATAGGGAGATTATGCAAACAACAAATACACTGTATATTACATTTCTGTAACTCATAAAATGTAACATTACATATTGGGATCTTTGTTTCAAAGATGCATTGGTTAGGAAGAAAGAAACATCTAACATTCATCTTAAAGCAAAATGATTAGAAATAAGAAATTTAACTTTTAAATGGTATTGTGTGTATGTATGTACATGGACCAGAAAATATGTCCAGTAAACTGAAAGGATAATTTTGGATTTTGTTAAACTTGATTCTGTGCAAATTCAGGACAATGTCTAGAAATTCAATCACGTTAAATGCAAAATTGAGGCTTGACTGTGTATATAACTGTGATCCTGTTTATGGTACATAGAAAATATTTGAGATTTTAATAAATCAAAGCCTAGAATAAGAAGCCTTCAATTCTTCTCTGTTGTTGGGTCCATGTTTATAAGTGTTTTGCTGATCTTTGCTGTTTTTTTTGGACTGGTTGGCCGTGTAACAAGAAAGCAATAAAAAAGTGAAATCCATATCTGATAGAGAAGGACATCTGTACTTGTTTACCAAGAATGTCGCAATGTCAAGTGCTTACAAGTATCTATAACATAGAATATAAAAATGAGGTAGTCATCTGAGCATTTTACTATCAGGAAATCCATGAATTATAAATCACCTATTGGACACCCGATACAAAACTGCTTTTTTGAATGTTTCTACATAACCAAAATGGTCTTGTACATTTGCACCCTGAGCATTAAGCTCTTGAAGAACATGAATAGATGGGGTGGATACACTTGCAGATAAGTGACCAATACTGACCCCGTGCTCTCATAGGTCTGTTTCATGTAAAAGATACAGTGTATTTTCTGTTTAATGCTGTTACCCGAGAATACACAAAGTAAGGGAAAATAGACTCCTGCCTGGAAGATGAGAGTATAAGTGATGTATCCTGGAACTGAGAAGAACCTGAGCAGGGGAATTTTTCATGAATAAAACTGGAGATCAAATCGAAAAGAGAAATGTTTTTTATACATATATTTTGTTTTATTTCACAGTTCAGTGTTGTGTTCAGTCTTTATATAGCTTATGTATCCTGAACTTTCACTAGTTTCATTACCACCAGCCATCGTGGTGATAGTGGTGATAACATATATAGGATGAAACAAGAACAAAGGTGGGAAGTCAATGGCAGAGGTTCCTTCAACCATTGGAAGATGTTTGTAGCCTTCATGTAGCCTTTGTGTTTCTTTAAGTGGGTTTCGCTAGAAGATTTGAGTTGTGCGTTCATTTGAGGTATAAAAAAACCTCACAAACCTCTACAACTTTTTTAAGTATTATTTTTTAAAATTAACAATTTAAAATCCTGCTCATGAGTGAGGAATATAGATTCAATACAAATTATTGTTTCAACAATTTTCCAGTTGCTTTTCTGATTCTGTAGGCTCATTGTGGGTCTTCTGTATGTTGAGAAGGAAGTAAATATTTAAGCTCATTCTCTCAGCTTTCTGAGCTCAGCCCTGGAGTGACCTTGCATTTATTAGAAGTGGATATCGCAGCAGTGAATTTGCTCAAATCAAAATATTGTTTTTACAAGTTGATTGAGGTGGACTGACGTTGGCTGTTATAATTTCTTTTTAGCTCACTCAATTACAGTGTATGTACATTTCACTGCAGCTAGTTTGCAAGGATTTGTGAAGTCTTCTATGACATTTTAAGCATAAGAAAAGTGATAATACACTCTCTTCACATGTATATATATATATATATATATATATATATATATACAGTATAAATATATACAGTATAAATATATATATATATATTGTATATATATAATAGTACAAATGAAAGCACTCACAGCATAGAATTGCAAAAAAATTACTCTCGGATCGATTCGTTTTCCGAAGTCGGACGAAGTTTCCTCATGAGGCAACTTCGGGCCACTATGGAAAATGAAGCGGAAGACTTTTCGGGGAGATTAGTCGCCGAAGATGTGCTTTGTCGCTGGGCAACTAAATCTCCCCGAATCTTTGCATGTATGGAATCTTCCATTATAACATCACCACTCCACAACCTCCCTGACATCATTATTGAGAACAATTTGCACTGCTACATGTGCTACAATTTTTCAAGTCTAATGTAGGGGCTTCTTGTTCTTTTCTCTTTAATTGTGAAAACAAGATCCCCCCAATATCTGTCTACAATGTCCTCAAATGAGCGATAAGCATTGAGGTTGTTAATTCGTGCATTCATGGCAGGCAAAACTTTTATTTGGTACAAAGACATCAATAAAACATACTGAAGAATTAAAATAGCAAGGAGTAAAACAAATTGTTTTTTTTAAAAATAATTTTAAATATATTATATACATAGTATACTGGGACCTTAGTTGTCAGATAAAGGTAAATTGGTTGAAGAGATCAGGAATACATGTTTTGAAGGAGAACTAAAACTTAACTAAAGAAGTAGGCTATAAATGTTGTGTTGTTTTGGGCTTCTGTACCAGCCCAAGGCAACCACATCCCTTTAGCAGGGATAATCTGCGCCCCAAAATGTGCCCCCATAGCTCCCCATCTTCTTTTCTTCTGATTCACTGTACATGCTCTGTGCTGCTGTCAGTTATTGAGACTCAAAATAAACAGTACACATAGAATATAAATGTCAAGGCTAATTAGTAATTAATACAGATAATTACTACATGGCAGAAACCAGTGCAGCTAGCACCAGAATTTAATAATCAGCCTTGTAGCATCATTTTATATTACAGCTTAACCTCAGTTTCTGTTTGATAATTTGTGACAAACCCTAAGCTTAGCTTCTCAACAGCTGTTCAAATCACACTGAGCATGTGAGTGTTACAGACACTTTCCAATATGGTGACCCCCTGTGACAAGTTTGAATTCCTGGATCATTGCTGCTATTATGAAGGTGAAACTTTAGGCTGGTGCAATAAGTTCAGTATATAAAATATGACATTTTTGCTATATTCATTTTAAAGGTTTAGTTCTCCTTTAAACCATTTTATTTTTTGTTTACATGGCTGTGAAACCATGTCATAAATGCTTCCTTTTTAATTTTTTAATATAATAGTATTGATGTATGGTTTGCTCAGGAGAGAGTTTAAAAAGAGACTAGAGCATGTGAAAATTAAACAAAGTTCCAGGAGTTTTTGGTATCCCCCCTTGGGAACTAAAATGATTTAACTGTGTTACTAAACTACTTTACTCATTAAATTATAACCCGCCTGACAATCCAGCACTGGTCATGTAGGCCTATCCGGGCCTCTCAGTTTCACAAGTTTTCATGCCACAACTCAGAATCCTTTGATAGAGGGGTTATTGTACAAGTGTATTCACTCCTGCTAAGTTTTAAGCTATGTAATGATCATTTGTATCAATTCCTGGTAAGGCCTAACCTTGAATATGCAGTGCAGTTTTGACCTTAATCTTTTAAAAAGATATGAAAGAGTTGGAAAGAATGCAGAGATGTGCAACAAAACTGGTTTTCCATGACGGAACAATACAACTATAATATAACTATAATCAAAGTTGGGGTTGTTTTCTCTGAATAAAGGTAGTTGTGAAGGAGCATGAAAAGGGGACTCCTTAATTTGACCCTTTGCCTTGAGCTATCCCACTGGACCCCATTATTACATATCTTAATGAAAACAGGAGACAGAGATGGGTGTAAAATGGCCACAGCATTTATTCACATTTTATCAAATAAATAGGACCCAGCCAGCTTAACGCAAGGCAATATTCTAAAGCCAGAATTTAACAAGAGATCGCTACTATGCTCTGCCATCAACATGAGAGAAATTCAGCAGCCCTGCATCTGCAGTGTGTCAATGATAGGAAATCCAAGCAGGCTGTCCCCTAGCACAAGCAGTAGTAGCATCTGTATCAATCAATCAATCAATCCACCTTGCAGTCACAGGAGAGAACCTCCTTTCTAAACGTACCTGTGCATTACTCTGGCAAGATGTCATGTTTCTATGTGCTCAGAAGATAAGGAAGTGAATTGCTTCTTCCCTTGACATCACATCGTTCTTTTACTCCGCCCCTGGGCCTGGCCATCTCCTGCTTTAACTCATTCCTTCTCACCTAAACACAGCTCCATGTGATTTTGCACATCATTCATATGGCAGATTTTCCAAACATCTTTTCCCACTTGCTGAGGTGCAAGTTCGGGTTGATTTGGCTCCTGCAGATCCCATGTACAGAATTGCTGCGTTTCACAGAGGCAAAAATGTTTATGAAAATTTGCCCCACAGCTCGCTTCCCTTTGCAAGAATAATAAAAATAGACGCGTAACATATAATAAAAAAAAAAACAAACAAAAAAATAGACGCGAGTCAAACACACACATAATTTTTATCCTTCCCCTCTCCTTCCACATCAACCAAAGGCATCTGAACCGTCCCACTGTGTTTATAACGACATACATATAAGTATACAGGGTCGCCAGACACTAATTGTCTTTTTTTTAAAAACTTTTATGGGGAACCCTAGCCACTGGTGATGGGAGAATTTTACCAGTTTCGCTTTGGCAAAAATTTGCGAAACTGTGAAAATTTGCTGGAATACATTGAAGTCTATGGGCAGATTTACTAAAGGGTGAAGTGACTAACGTTAGTGAAAATTCGCAAAAATTCGCCAGTGTGACATCATTTCGTTACTTCGCCGATTTACTACTAGGCTCAGGCGTAACTTCGCTAGCAAAGGAGATAGACTCTAGCGGTAATTTGCTCCCTTATGCCTAGCGAAGTTGCGCTCTGGCGAATGGATGTAACTATGCAAATTTTTACTGAACGTTACCTCTTGCGCCAGACTTGCCTTCGCCTCCTCAGACCAGGCTAAGTGCAATAGAGTAGATAGGACTTCCTCAAAAAATATTTCAACATTTTTGTAAGTCCCAAAAAACGCTGGTGACTGTTCATTTTTCAGGGTGATAGGCTGCAAAATATTGTAAATTTTTTTGGGGGTCCCCCCTACATTTCCTAACATATGACACCTAAACTATACAGTGGGCACATGTGTAGGGCTTTATAATAACTCTATTTTCTTTCATTAAGGTTTCCCGGGCTTGTGTAATGTAATGTATTGGCTGCAACATATACGTCCATTCAACTTTAACTTCCCGCCGTATGCAAATTAGGCAACGCTAGCGCAACTTCGGTTTGTTTGCCACTGTGATGCTAGCACTAATTCACCAGCGTTCAGCGCCCTGGACGCAACTTCGGATTTTAGGGAATTAGCATTGACCTGGCGAATCTACGCAGTGTTGCAATGTGAGCAAAGCGGACTCTAGCGCAAATTTGGCGCTTAGTGAATCTGCCCCTATGGGTGTCAATTTTTTTCAGCCATTATAGTCTATGGGCATAATTTTCATGGTGAAACTTGGCAAAATATTTCGCTCATCACTACTGGCCACCAATGTTTTTTAAAATCATTTTATGGGGGGCCCTGACCCCAAGTTTTTTTTTTCTTAATTTTTAGGGGGCCCTGGCCACCAGTGATTTTTTTTTTAACTTGTAGGGGGACCCTGATCACCAAAGTCTTTTTATGAATTAAAGGTGGGCCTTCATGACCAATCAATTTTTATAACTTTGGGAGAGGGGCTGTCCACCAATGTTTTTTTTTTTTTTTTTTTTTAACTTGAAGGGGTCCCAGGCTTCTAGCCAACCAATACAGTTTTTTAGCTTGTAGGGGGCCCTGACCACCAATGGCTTTTTATAACTTGTGTGTAGGGGTTTTATTGATGTATGTGTGGCCTTTTTACTTTGGTATGGGGCAAGATCTGGGGGTGGGGCTTGGGGGCCGGGCTGGTGGATGGGGACCCACAAAAAATTTGTTGTACGTGGCCCTGTGATTTCTAATGGCAGCCCTGTAAGTATGTGCAAAGTTTTCACAGTTTTGCAAAGTTTTCTGCAAAGCAACACATGACAGATTGTCTCGTCACTACTCAGCTGTCGAAAGAATGTATCAATGGTCCAATGTGGTACTAAAATAGATCACTTTCTAAAAGGAAGTTTATTTTTTTTTATTCAGACTTGTTCTTTATCAGATTTGGATGTGTCTAACAGACAGGACAATATACAGAAAAATATTAATCATTTTGCGTTACCGTTGTAGGGTTATGTAGCATGACTGATAGGAATGTGCTTTTTGTGGGTTTAGTGGGATCTTTGCTGAGTTCACAAATATGGTATCTAAAGTTCTACATTTACTTCTAATAAATGTGATACTTTTAGAAGAAAATGGTATTTCTGGATGTTGCAGTAGCTACAGCAGTGCCACTCCAGTGTTGCATGTTCAGAGCTACGGCTGCCCAAAAACACAGATTCAACTGCATGTGAAGCAAGTTATATCTTAATGGACCGCCCAAAGTGCCCAATAGACAATTGGATCTGAATGTTAAAGCTGTGGCAGCCCCTGCCCTTCATCAAAAAAATAGCAGTTTATAAAAACTTTGTGGCTATTATTGCATTGCTCCCATTTACTACTAACATTGCAAGGTGGATGTGATTCTTCACATTAAAAAGGGTGAAATAACTCAATTATTGTATAATGCGCTAACCTACTATTATGTAATAAAGTACAATTGTTCTTATGCTGTAGTGTTAATTAACTGAAACAATTTATTTAATGACTTTTTCTAAGATACAAATGTAAGGGACAAAGAACCTGTAATTATCTTGTTAGTATTATAGAAAGTGGTTCAATTCTGTCATTTATTAAAATTTATAATAAAAAAAAAACATTTCTAAAATGAACAAATAAATGTGATGGCTATAAGGGCCACGAGACTCATCTGTTTTCCTCATGCAGGACTCATTTCATGCTCTGGACAGCTTTCTGTCAATCCTAGGGAATTTAGAATTCATTTATTGCATTTGCCTGTGCCCTCTTTACTCGGTGTAGCCATCAGCTTTGCTTATCGCTATATGTCATTTCTCAGAGCTTTTCTGATAATGTTCTTCTCATTTTTAATTTAACTTCGGCTCTCTTTGTAATTTCCCCCCAACTGTACACAGCTACAAAACAAGTTTGCTGCTTTGTAAATAAATCATAAGGTGGATCTTAATATTCACCTGTTTTCTTCATAGGCACACATGTCCCCTTTTCTGTATATTTCTTACTATTTATAGGCGATTGTTAATTTGGAACAGCCTACAAATACTCAGAAAGGTTTTGTGAGACGTAGCTTAGCCATGTTTGTAAGGTAATCAAGATGCAGGTGTAACTGCTGTAATGCACCAACATCACAAGTACTTTCAAAGCTTTTGAGAATTAACCGTCTTATATGTATTTAAACACTGCAATGATAATTTAATTTTGCTTATTAAAGTGATCATTCCATAAGCCTTTTAAGTTAATGTGGAACAAAGTCGTACTTTCAGGCATAATTTCGCATGTTCAAGTATATTAACTAATGTAAAAGATAGTCAATTTGTCACACATAAGTGCCATGACTTATTTAAACCTAGACCTCCTTTCTATATACTGTACAACCCCTAAATGTTTCCTTTAGACTGTGAAATAAGCAGCCACCCTTTGAGATCTAAATGAACCTTTTTAATAAAAAAACAATAATTAACAAAATGACAGTATGAAAGGTTAGAATACCCTGCGCGTTTTCAGCTATTCAAAACTCAACATGTAATTTGATGCAGCCTTTGCTCTACTCTTTAGTTTTCTTGTCGCACACAACTCCTTCCTTTTCAGGATCCTCAATAGTAGCACATGACATTGTGACAAACGGAATTCAGCCAGCTCCCCATACTGGGCGAAACAAACCTGCGACTAAAGTCAGGGGATAAAGATAAAGAAACGTTTAAAGAATTAAAAATGCCAAACTTTTTTATACAGACCTTTTGATTGGTCATTTAGTCATCTTATTGTAATGTAAAATGGGCAGATGATTAATCTTTTGTTTTATTATCAATCAATTTGTTAATCTTTGAACTGAATCAGCTTGGAGCATGTAAGACTACAGCTTTTCTTCCAGTGCTTAGAAAAGGCAATTGTTTCCTTTTATTTATCAGCCACAGGCTGCATAAAGGGAGATCCTCATTGTCATAAACTTGCAGCGCGAGGTTCCGTTCTAACAGCAGATTATGATGGTAAAGTCAGAGACACCCAATTCAAAATATGTACCAAAAAATTACATTTCGATTCTATTTTTCTATTAGAAATTATGCACTTTTAAAACAAAAATAGACACAATTTGCTGATGTGAACTTATTAAAGAAGAATGGCTCATGACTGTAACACTGTCGGATCCTGATTCTATAGTCAAGCTTTTCATCTCTAGCTTGGGAAAAATATATATATATCTCTAGCACTTTTAAATGTAACTGTAGAATATTGTTCCTGTTTCTGAAATAAATGGACCTTTTTATAGATAATGTAACACGTTCACCAAATGACATAGCTGCAGAGATAAATGCTGCCATAAATATATACATATATAGTTATTTTTTAAAATTTAAATGTAACAACCCATGTTGTTAACTATATTGATAACTATATTAAACGATTCTGCAAAAAAAAAAATAATCACATCGCTTTTACAAATTTCCTGACCCCGAGAAACTCATTGTAGACATGTTATAAATGTTTTAAGAGAAACAATACATTGAAGGCATTTGGTAAAGGCATGGGGTAGGGGGGAAAAAACATTTTATTCTCAATTATTCATAGAAAGCCATTTCAAGTTCATTTTCACATATTGTCATCTGACCAAAAGAGATGCTTATTTTACATGAGAAAAGGGTTTGCTGCAGGAAAGCACATTATACATGTATATTTTACTCAAAACGAATTTTGCAAATCAGAAGCAGCCATCTATTGAAAAAGTGCATTATCTTGGAAGCGATGTCAAAAGAAAAGGAAAAAGCAATTTTATGAATGCTTTAACTCTTTGCTACCCCCTCCAAATAAATAAATGCTTGAAGAGAAATATTACAATGGTGTTGCAGTTTTCAGCAGAAAGCCTATTGTGTTATCTCCTGCGGGATTTTGTTCAGTGCTCTCTTCGGTCACTAGATCATCAGCTTTTTTTTTTTGTATCCTGCTTAAAACTACCCTCAGAGCCATCAAGCACGGCACACACACACTCACCTTAAAGGATTGTATGCTATAGCCACAGCACAGCAAATGACTGTATGGAAGAAAATGCAGCTTGGACAGAATTGCTTGAATTAGGGCTGCTTTGTTATTTGACAGTTTGTCTTCAAGTAAACAATATTGTGCGACCGACTAAAACAATTGCACTGAAGTCCTTTATTTCATCAAATATCTCCAAAGCAGGGAAAGTTGCAGTTTTTTAAACCTATTGTATTCAGTGGAATAGACCTTTTCATTCCTTTTTTTTTCCCCCTTTATCCCTGCCCGTGTCACAGGACACAGACAAAACCGTAAGATTCATTCATTTCACCTTTTCCCTGTCACAATAAAACGGGCTGAATGTCTGCAAACACTGCAAATGTCGCTGCTGCAAATGACTTCTTTTTTTTTTTAAATACTGTTGTCAAGTATATTACCATTTTAGTCCCCCAAGAGATCAAAGGAGTTTTTTGGGTTAATAAAAAGGCATGGTTAATAAAAATAATATTATTAAAACATTTAGCAAAAAAAAAAAGTGAAAGTACATGTATAAATTCATACATTAAAAAAATGCATCTTGCATTGTTATCATTTCTTTGCTAGTGATCACATCAATGTTCTGGTTGTTAGACTTCTAAAGTGCTGATAACAATGCTGTTTGCTGTTGCTTTCCATATGTGCCCTTGTTCGGTGTACACAGGACAGGGCTCTTTACGCTGTGGGCTACACAAGATTAGCAGCTTCATCTGATTCCCAGAATTGTGCTTCTTTCTTTAAACACTAAATTGAGACAATCAAGTGATTTGACAGGAAGCAAAGTTTTAGGATGAAGTGTGCCTCTAGCAGCTTGCTTCCATATTTACTGTGTGTTTTATACACATTTCATTGACAAGTCAATGATAATTTAGGCATCCATAATTCATAGGTTTGAAACCAATTTGTTATTGTAATAAAATATGTCTTTCTTTTTTTTTTTTTGAGAAATGCATGAAGAGACTGTAGAGGAGAATGCTAGATTATACATGCACTATGGTCAAGTGAATTCATTTTAGCTCTCTAGGTAGGTGAATCTTCCTGTGACCTTGGAACTCATAAGGTAGCAGGGAAAAAACAATCAGCGGCAGCGCTGCAAACCCCACCATTTCCAAATATTAACAACTTCCTTCAAAGCAAAACGCTGATTTCAGCATTTATGATAATGGGAACATCAGTATCTGTTTCCGAGAAGCACAAAAAGGAAAGAAAGCCACTGTTTTAATCAGATTAAAATGAATGCCATTTTGAATTTTTATTTTTTCAGAATGCTAATTTGTTTTCCACATCTCGTGTGCTTGGCAGGTTTTCTTATTCAGAGCACTTATGTCGTGGGACCACACTGTAGAAAACTTGAGAGGTTTAGCACATACAGAATATTTAATCGTAATCAAGATTTTGAAACATTGTTTCTCCTGCATCTCTTTTATAATTAATATGATTTTTTTTGGTTGCATAGATTGTCCAACATTAGTTAGAGAACAACAAAAACTCGTGCTTGTATGTATGTATGTATCGTTGTTGTTTTTTTTTGGATGTGGTTTATTTCACTTTTAAATGATCTCCTAAAGGTGGCCTCTCCCACCATACCCTGATGCACTTGCTTAGCCAGCCTGTTCTCATCATGGGGCAAATTCACTAAGCGCTGAAGCGCCGAACGCTAGCGTTAATTCGCTAGCGTTCGGCATTTTCGTTACTGCGCAAATTCACGAACGCTGGCGTAGTTTCGCTAGTGTTACTTCGCACCCTTACGCCTGGCGAATTTTCGCTAGCGATGTAACTACGCAAATTCACTAACGCGCAGTGTACTGAACGCTACCTTTTACGCTAGACTTCCTTCGCCACCTCAGACCAGGCGAAGCGCAATAGAGTAGATAGGGATTGCTTCAAAAAAAGTCAAAAGATTTTCTAAGTCCCAAAAAACACTGGCGTGTTTTCTACATGATGGGTGATAGCCTGAAAAAGATTGAAAATTTTTTTGGGGCTCCCCTCCTTCCCCCCTACATTTCCTGACTCATGGCAACTTACCTATACAGTGGGCACATGTGTAGGGCAAAATAAAATTTTTATTTGATGTTTTGAAGGTTTTCTAGCCATTTGTAGTGCTGATACGTATTCCTCCATTGAAATTTGAATTTGGCGCCGTATGCAAATTAGCCTTCGCTAGCGTAACTTCGCTACACCTAGCGAATCAACGCTAGCGCAACTTCGCAATCTTATGCTACCCCTGTGCGCAACTTCGGATTTTAGTGAATTTGTGGAGCGCTGGTGAAACTACGCCTGGCGAAGTGCGGCGAAGCGCGGCGAAGTTGCGCCTGGTGAAACTACGATTGTTAGTGAATTTGCCCCCAAATGTTTTAGCCCTCAGCCTGAATAGTTGAATTGCATGGTCATTATTGTACAGATTCACCTAAAGCTTTTTCTTGCTAAGAGTTAACTTTCTTAGTTTTAAGTGTGTTCTGTCAGACCATAACCTGGATACTTTTCCTATTCAAGTTGGTTCACTGTAAAATCATTATCCCATATGACTAATGGCCCACATAGATCTAGTGTTCCTCGTACAATCCATGGTTTCACCATCTGCAAACTGATCACATGGATAGCCAAAGTGGACTGATTCCATTTGAGCTTATGGTGTGACCCTGGGCTTGAACAATGAGATGAAAGGAGAAATGTCCATGTCTATAAAGATTCTAATTCATCCAGGTCATGATATACAGTATCTAGTAGAGTTATGACTAAAGCAACTGGACTTTCCAAGTTTCTTTTAAAAAATGTTTTGCCACTCATCCCAGAAGCTTCTTCAGTTCAAGCCTAGTTGAGTGGTGAAACATTTTCAAGACAACTCAGAAAGTCCAGTTGCTTTAGACTTAATTCTACTAAAAATATATATTCTATTTCTATGTCAAACACAGGTCTCATGAACATTGAAATCGATCAATGGTGAGATGGAATTTTTTGTAGGGGCAATTACATCCAGTGCAATTACTTGAAATAATAATTATCTAGACGGTGTGGTTTGGCACCCAAGTAGACCCCAAATGTAAATGTTAATAGGAGAAATCTGAATGGGTAAGGGCTTATTCGCTGTTTTAGATATGAAGTGAAAAGGAAATGTACCTTGAGCCTGCAGGTTCTCCAACTTGCTTGTCAAGAATGATACACAAGAAGGGGGACATCAATGAGCTGCAAGAATCATGTATGCAAATATTGGCAATTTTGACAAAGCAAACTAACAATTTAATTTGGCAATGAATTTTCTTTGCAAGTTGATAGGGTCTAGGCAGATGTTAGAGTGATAGGAAAGATAGCATCGTCGTACTTCATATGGGTCATTGGTCAGTGATGTTAATTTGCCCTAAAATTGCTTAGGGGCATGACAAGAACTGAAGTAACTGCTAGTGGCAGAATGCCAGTTTTGAATTCAAAGTAAACCAAAGCCCATCCATAGACTGCACAGTAATAATGAATAATATTATCTGTGAAGAATGCATTCCCCAGTACTAGACACAATAAAGCCAATACCTACTTTTTATTTTATACTCTCAGTAGTTCCCACAGAGCAGCAGTTTGAGAACACACAGGTGCTAAACAATAGCCTGACTTATGACTAGATGTGGTCTCATCTCAATTGGGCAGCCTTAGCATTGGATGATAGAACCCCTTAAATATGGGTTTTGTATGTAAAAAGCACAAATTTGCCTGAGCGGATTGTCACACCGAATCAATTACTTCACCACATTTTAGAATGTCTTGGACCTATTGATGCATTTTATCTCCTGCAGAAATACAGAACAAAGCCTAATCCAAGAATGTGCCACATAAAAGCATCATTCATTGCTAACAGTTATTATTTATACTATTCTCCTATGCAATCGTTCTTTAAATTCCAATTCAGCTGTGAATTTTAAAGTGCCTTATTCTTCCATGCAGCATATTTTAATTTAATATATCCTGATGTATTTTTTTTAACTTCTTCCACACATAATTTTTGATGGCATTAGCAAGTTCCTTCTGCTCCAGAGTAATCAACAATGTTCATTTATTTATCGTCTATTATTTGGCTTTCAGAAGAGAACAATTTCCAAAGGAGTTATATTCTAACTGGACAGATATAGAAGAAAAATTCTCCTGTTTTTTTCGTTCTCCTGCAAATTTTGCCTTAGTGTTGTGACTGGGCTGCCTAGTGAAATTCGGAAGTAAATGCAAAGCTAGCACTGCCTATCCATCTTGTTATGCTGTATTCTCCATGAAAAATGCACACAACGGTGAAAACCAATGGTAAACGGCAAGAAGGAACAAAAACAGCTTAAGTCAGACAATGAGCACAGGGACAGGACTAGATGAAAGTATGAATTTTATGAAGAGGAGGCTGGTTCCTCCAGAAACGTTTCCATATTTCTAGATTCTATTAAATGGCCAGAACATATTAGGATCTTAAATATTGCCTCTTTCATTTAAATATCATTTTTGCAGATGTAGTGAGAATTTTCTTCCAGTGTAACAAAACATACAATCACTATTTCCCACAGCAGCCTTTGGCACCGCAGCTGGCATTTTTGGGGTGGATTTTCACCTTCTCTTTCTGGAATGCAGGGGATGTAGTGAGAAGTATCATTTAACATATTACTATTTCCATGAGAGTCTTGCGAGCACGTTTTGGATTATACCACTAATAAATTGCGAGGGCTTCCCTACAGCCTCTTAATTGAACACCCACACTGCATATTTGTCTGAGTATGTTGCAATTCAGTTTTACAACTGTTTTCTTTTGTCTGCAGTTTGTGAAGGCTTGTTTCTCTATATATATATATGTGTGTGGCAAAATATGTCTGGGTCACCCCCTATCCTGTGATATAAATGTGTTGTGTATGTCTTCATAGTACGTGTTCCTACTGCTTTGTCTCACTTTAGGACTTTTTGTTCCAGTCCTTGGATGAGATCAGGGTGAATAAAAAGCCATAAGGAGTCTCCATTATACAAGTGATTAGAATCACTTCAAGGCAACTAAAGACTGTTAAATATTCCTTTAATAGCAATGGGGCATAAGGCTGCAATGCCATTTTCCAGAAGACATATGCAACTGGAATAAGAACTAACCTTCTATGATCCTCTATAGGAGGCCTTCTCTTCTTCTCTATGTCTTTGTACGCTAGAGCAGAGATCAATGCAGGAAAAATGGGAACTGGGTTTAGCAACATATCCACATACTGTAGAAATAGAATGGCACTATATCCATGGTGGCATACTTGTTTGTGGCTCATTAAGAAAACAGAATTGCCGTTCTTATTCAATAATATTTGCTGAGATGGTCTGATTTGAGGTGCAACCTTAAATTTATATTGAAACCATACATTTGTAATTAAAAAGTCCTCAATTCACTTTTTTCAATTATACTATGATTTATGTTGGCCCAAAGTCCAAACATTGATGCACATTTACTTTGGGATTTGGTTTAAAACAAAAATGTTTAGCAGTAGTAATGTTTGCTGCTCACTAGGACCTGTAGCAATGAGGTGCTATGAATTGTCTGTCACACAGCGACCTAAATAATAATATTTCAGCAAAAATTGTTTCTTAAAGTGTTTCTGTGATGTTGCCTCATTGATAATATTTTCTGGACTTTAACGGATACCCACACTATTTTTCAGCTTGAACAGGTGCAAGAATAATTTCAGGAGCCGATGTCTATAATAAGACATAAAAGGAAAAAAGGGATATAATGGCAAAGATGGTTTGAACCACATCAGGGCAGATGACCACTGTTCTTGAAAATACCTATAAATACATAGAGACTAGAATGGAAATAAGAGACATAACAAAAAGTAATAAGAAATGTTGCTCATGATTTATTAGTGCGAATGCAAAATAGGATCCAGACTAGTAAACAGTGCTGTAACTATATAGAAAGGGAGGGGTAGGTTTGCAGATGACGTGTGACAAACATGAAATTGTAGGTGGGCCACGATTTGCAGCCATCAAAGGTAGGGGGACAACGGGGGGGGCACAGAAAAGATTTTACCACTGCTACAGCACGCGCATTTGTGTGTGTGTATAGGGAAATAGCCTGAAGAATGAGACACCCTATTGAAGAGTGGGAGCTGCAAATCCTCTGAGAGGGCAAATCCTACATGGTCATAAGTGAGAAAGACTTTGAGATTTTTTCATAGATACTTGGTTGATAGATCCTCCCCTCATGGAAATCACATGTGCAGATAGAGCTGATAAAGCTTCGTTTTTTTTATCTTGCTGTAAAAAAAATCCTAAAACAACACTGGCTGTGGGACAGCTTTTTGTTGCCAAGAGAGTGGACGGAGTTGACTCTTCCCTTTACTTGGGTGTATACAAACATCTGCCACAGAAGGACATAATCTCAATACCTGAAATCTCTACAATGCAAAGGGAGCTCAAGAAGCAACACCACCTCAAGGCTTGAGTTAATTCCAGTGCTCTCTTTTATGCATGTATGCTGAACTAAATCAGTAGCAATCATCATTTTAGGTCAAGTTGCAAATAAAAAGGAGTATGAATATCTGAAAGTACTTTTATTAAGATTTTTTTTGCACTTGCTTTGGTAAATAAGCCACTTTAGTGCATTAGCTTTAGCCAACAGTCCCTGGTTTTACAATTATTATTATTATATATAATACATATATTTTGCATGGATACTATGCAGGAAGCATCAAAGAAAGGCTATGATTATTTAAATTAATGAAAGAAAACTCATTCCTCAAATTTTTAAAAAAAGTTAAAAACCGATTCGGATTTTCCCTGAGATCTGTGTTCATTCTGGGCTTCCTGTTTCACATTGTACACACCTGGGAGGAACATTATAACATTAAACAATTAAATCCTGATTTCAGCTTTCCAGAGTGTGCTCTGATCAATAATACACCGGGGCTGGTACCCAACTCTGAAGTGGAAATTGATTTTAGTATTTTGATATTATTAGGTTCTTGTGTTTAAAGGCAACATGCAGCTTGTCCAATGTTCTTGTTAGAGAGAGGATGTGCCCTGTGGATTTTCTATACCCTGTTTCTCCGAAAGGAATACCCCATACAAGCAGCAGACTTCATCCATTCCCTACTGCTTCTACGTACTTATTGCTTAACTGCCTGCTGCTTTGCATATTTCATTGACTTTTCTACACTGACTAAGGAAATGTGAGATTATAGAGTTCTTAGTAAGCAGCTGGCTGCTTTCTTTCCTCCACCCTTCAATAAATGCTTTTGACATGAAGAAGTGCTTTGCTTACCAGAAAATCCAGGTCCTCTAGAGAGAATACGGCCTGTGAGCCTTTGGCTTCTCCAGGCCTGTAACTGGGAAGCTTTTACAGAGCAGTTGTTAACATGAAATGTTTATGAGTAAACGTTCTTCTCATTTACAGCACATCTGCTTTATTTCTCTGTCTGAAAGTCCTGCGTTGCAGCAAGTGGCTAAGAAGCAGGGAGACAGCATGTGGATAAATTAAAGTATTGCCAATTTTATCCATAGTTAACCAATAAGCATATATTTCATAACTTGATATGCTAATTGTACCAGTAATAAAAGAGTTTGAATTTCCCCACAAATCCAGATTACATATTTTATTTTGCACTGGGCACTTTAAATGATATATATGGGTATGGGACCTGTTATCCAGAAGGATCAGGGTTTTCTAGAAAACTGATCTTTCTGTAATTTGGATCTTCATACCTTCAGTCTACTAGAAAATCATGTAAACATTAAATAAACCCAATGGGCCGGTTTTGCTTCCAATAAGGATTAATTACATCTTAGTTTAGATCAAGAAAGTTACTGTTTTGTTATTACAAAGAAAAGGGAAATATTTTTTTAAAATGTCTTTTATTTGGATAAAATGGAGTCTATAGGAGACAGTGGGCATTCCATAATTCAGAGCTTTTCCGGATAACGGATCCCACACCTGTATATATTCAATTGTTCAATTCATTTGGTAATACTTTTAAGGATATGTCACACTGATATATACAATATACCCCCGAATTGTATGAAATAATGTTTAAGGATAAAATAAAATTGTATAAAATAATATTATTTCTGAACACATGCTAGTCATTTGAACAGAGTTGACCCCTAAGGTTACAGCTAAATGATGATGCTGTAGTTGCTTCCAAGCCACATTTATTCCAATAAGAACTGGGTAGGAATAACTTTGTGGACCATCAACTTGCCCATTTGTTCATATCAATCAAGAACTGGAATTTTCAGCCCTAACCTCAGAATCACTCAAACAGATGTAGCTTGCATTAGGTGACTCAAAAGCATGTGATCCATGAGATTGGTGCACTAATATAATACTCATTTTCCAAACTGTTTCCTAAGGAAATTGTCCTTACAGGCACAAGCAGGTGAGGGTCCACGAGTGCAAAAAACATATAAAATCAATATCACAGAAAATAATGAAAAGGAAGTACCTACTGTATAAGCTTTGAATCAATGAGGAACACGATAGCTATCATAGTCAGCATAACTGAATCATGATAATCTTTCCCATAGTTTGTATAACATACTGTAAGAGGCCTTAAGGCTCAGACAGGAATAGCGGACCAAGGAGGAAGCACCAGTCCAACAGATCACGGTACAGGCAAGGATTAAGAAAGAGAGTGGTCAAGTCCAGGCAATATGGTCGGTTCAGGCAGCAAGGGTAATCAGGAACAGGCAGAACAGTAGAAGCGCACCCAGGAACTCAGAATGAAGAACCTATTGTAGGGCAATGTGAGCAGTGACTCAGCGTCTTTTATAGGCCTCCTTTGGCGCCAAAATTAGACGCAGTGGCGTCATGACGCTGGCGTCCTCACGCATGCGTTTTCGATGCTGGCGTCTATTCTGACACTGACGCTTCGGTGCCTCGATTAACTCCGGTGTGATGTCACAGGGCTGCGACCAGGAGGAACCACATGGAAGCCGCCGCCATCTTGGGAGACGCCATCTTGGGACACCAGGTAAGGTTTCCTTACACATATACCTTGTTTATTTATACCTACTTTGAAAAGGGTTCTCCCCACCCTTTTTGAAAGCAAAATATTTCTTCAAGAATTCACGAATCTAATGGCCACTCTTGCCTTAGGTTTGGTCCAAAGATTCTAGAATATTGGCAACTGCATCCTTTTCTTGCACTTTGTATACTTCAATACTGCAGATAAATTACCCGTTGTCTGTGATGACCCCCTAAATTAATCCACCATCATTGCTGCCAAATATACGGTAGTACTGTCCTATCCTGACTTCATACTTGCACCTTGGAATATATTAGGTATTCCATAAAACTGAAAATCCATAAACTGAATAGATCGAACATCTAAAGTTTTCTTCAGACTCCGCACTCTTTATATTATTCTTGTTATTTTTATTAATCAGCCCTCAACCACCATGCAAGTGGTGGAGGTAAGAGCAAATCCTTAATAAAGAAACCAAATTAAAACAAATCATGTTTCAGTGGGTCGGTAAATTCTGTTTCTTGCGTGAACACTTTTTAAAATGTATTAATTCTACGTGGCCTTCAAGTGTTGTTTACTCAAGGTGAATAAGGGGCCATGGAATATTTTTCCTAAAGAACATAAGAAGAAAAGAACTAAAAGTAGTAAAATATTAAAAAAAAAAGTGGTAGAGATTTTCCAGCAGATAGAAAAGATAAAACTGCTATTTAAGGGGGGCACTTCATTCAATTTTTATTACAGCTAAAATGATTGATGGTGTACCCTATGGTAAAATTACACTTTTGGTCATTTCTCTGCCATTTCATTTGATCTTATGTTCCATATGGGGCAAGAAATCCATTATCTGACAGTGACCAGACAATTCACTTTTCATTTAATAACATCCTAGCAGCAATATGTTCAAGTATTATTCTCTGGGAGACCTGACTTTCTAGCACCTTCATTTTAATACACTGGTTAATGGTTTGGATCCCCGGTAATTAGTCAAAAACTGTGACAACAGTTATGGGTGTCTAACGACTCATTCTGACAACATCATTTGAGAAATGAAAAATAAAGGTCATAGATTTGCCCAGCTTTGATAAATGAGTCCTAGTCACGAGTTTGTACTTTTGTTGGGTAGCAACATAGAATGGCAGTAATCATTGTAACTTTTACAAAAGAATATGCCCTAGAAAACTATTTATAAAGATGCAAACATTCATGCGAGATACCCATCAAAACTAGAACAAGGAATGAAAACATAATTTTGCCTCTTTTTAGGTCCCTGGTATGGCCTCATCTGCAGTATACAGTGCATTTTTGGGCTCCATTTCTTAAAAAGGATATAAATGAGCAGAAGAAAGTGCAGAGATGTGGGGCAAATTTACTTGTGGTCGAATATCGAGGGTTCATTAACCCTCGATATTTGACTGCCGAATTGAAATCCTGCGACTTCGAATATCGAAGTAGAAGGATTTAGCGCAATTCGTTTGATCGAATGATCGAACGAAAAATCGTTTGATCGAACGATTAAATCCTTTGAATCGTTCGATTTGAAGGATTTTAATCCATCGATCGCACGATTTTTCTTCGACCCAAAAATACTTAGAAACCCTATGGGGACCTTCCCCATAGGCTAACATTGACTGCGGTAGCTTTTAGGTGGTGAACTAGGGGGTCGAAGTTTTTTTTTAAGTACTTCGACTATCGAATGGTGGAACGATTTTTAGTTAGAATCGTTCAATTCGAAGTCGAAGTCGTAGATGAAGGTCGAAGTAGCCCACTCAATGATCGAAGTAGCCAAAAAAAACATTCGAAATTCTAAGTTTCCCTCTATTCCTTCACTCGAGCTAAGTAAATGGGCCCCTGAAACTATGAGGGTAGATTGTCATGGTTGGGGTTGTTTTCTCTGGATAAAAGATGCTTGTGAGGGGACATGATTACACTTTATAAATATATTAAAGGGCATTATAGACAGCTAGTGGGAGATACAGGATACTAAACTCTATAGTTAGTATAGATATGGGTATATATCATTTATGTGAAAGTAGGGAGGGGTGTGTGTGTGGATGATGGGTTTTCATTTGGAGGGGTTGAACTTGATGGACTTTGTCTTTTTTCAACCGATTTAACTATCTATTTTTCCATAAAATGGATCATCTGACCAGAGGCCATCACTTTAGACTAGAGCAAAAGAACTTTCATTTGAAACAGAGTAAGTGATTCTTCAAAGTGAGGACAGTGAGGTTGTGGAATGCACTGCCGGGTGATGTTGTGATGGCTGATTCAGTTAATGCCTTTAAGAATGGCTTGGATGATTTCTTGGACAGACATAATAGCCAAAGCTTTAGTGATACTAAAATCTACAATTAATATAGATATTGGTGTATATATAGTGTCAGTAGGCTTGTGTAGGTATGTGCACTGGGATTTATTTAGAGGGGTTGAACTTGATGGACTTTTTTCAACCCAACTTAAATATGTAACTATGTAATGCACCAGCGAGGAAAGCTCACACTAAGCAATTACTATTGATTTAAGTCCTTTAGCACTGATCTCTCTTGGTTTAGAGAATGTCTGTTTCCTAGCAATGTATGTAGTTCCTGCAGCCACAGTGTATATGATGCAAGGAATATTATGGGGTGAAGTAGCGTGCTTGGCTCTGTGGATTGTAACCCTTTTGTCATCATGCATAGAATCTAGACCTGCTAAGAAAACATTGATATATGGAACAATTACTGTATGTGTACCACTTTGGACAGATTTAAGCAACAGGTAGTATAATCCCTCTACATGAAGCCAGAAGGTGACTGTTCCTAGCTTGTCTCTGAGCCTATAAACTAGACAGGCAGAAAGATCTGACGGTATAGTTTAATCAGACATGAAACTGGTCCATTAACACAGCCCTCAACGCCTATTTACTGTAATTCTTATATGAATGTTCAAAATAGGATTATTGTTATATTTTTGTAACATATATATTGTTGCTTTGGTTTCCAATAACTCAAAATACAAGAAAAACAAAATGAAAATGAAATATCAGCAAAAACATATTTGGTTGTTGGAATGTGTCCACTCGTGGGCTAATGCAAGCTTCCATTTTTTAAAAATGATTAAACTGACTTTTTGGCTGAAGAACAAATGCATGAAATGCGAAAAGCCTCATCTACAGATATCTTACCAATAGTTTACAAAATACATAATGTATCACAGTTCCCCAGGCTTCATTATAAATATTTGAAACTTTTTTTTGTCTGTTTCTATTTAATTTGCAAATTCTTTTGAGCAGACTGTGCTAGAAATATATTAAGGTTCCCAGTAGCACTCACTGGGGAGCACGCGGGGCTCTCTTTTGTGACACAATAGAAATAGCACCATGTTTGTAGATAACAGAAAGGAAAAATGTCAGGAAGAGTAGTGTAATTTTTATTATCAGTTAATGAAATCAGAACTAGTTTTTAACATTATCCAAAGAAAACCCAACCCTGTCACACAGGTTAAGACTGATTGGTTACAACAGTGCTTAACTAATTAAAATATGCTGCATAAAAGATAAGATATATTTGATAGGATGGAATCTCTTTTAGAACAAATAACTTAGCCAAGAATTGAAACATTGCTCTTGTTCCAATACTGTGTGTATATACACATGTGTTCCCTTTTTGTTTTCTGCATATTTCAAAAATTGAAAAGCAGTTGTTTTCAGGATCTAAGCAACGCTAAACATCTCTTATATTCTGACCTTCTGTCCATCTCTTCACCACTGTGTGCAATTTATTTGGTTTCTATTTGAACTGACATGCTGTCACTCTTTGTCCATCCTCAATCACTATTTGTTCAGATCTGCTTAGATATGGCCCTTTATTTGTCATTTCATGAATATCTGATTCTTGTCTGGGAACAGAATTTGCAAAATGCCACGGGCAAATAGTCATTAAGACTCTTCTTAAAATTCTCTCTTTTCCCTGCTGCTCACCTATTACTCCCTGAAAATGTTTTGCCCAGACAAAGGGTTTGGTTTTTAACATATTCTAAATGTGTGTCTATACCTTCAGCACAGGAGGGCTGACGTCAATTAATATTTGCAGGTTAAATCTCCCTTTAGGAACTGAAATAGGGCACAGATCCATGTTTTGATTTGTTTAGTGCCTTTGTGCTTTTGATTAGGCCATTTATTCAGACGTTTATACTAAGTACTGATCAGACCTGTAAACAGAGCAGTAGTTTGTTCTTGTTATTTTATTTTTTATCTGTTTGTAAATTGCCCATCTGGATGCTCAATTTATCTCTGAAACAGATTAACTGAGATATCTACTCATCTAATTTTAATATATTGCTTCCGCAAGCTACTCTATAGGCTCCTGGAGAAACAATGGTGTTTCTCGTTAATGTGTCAGCTAAGGGGAGTCACACGAGACTGGGGTCAGAGTAGCAGGCTGTCCAGTCTATTCTTGAAACAAACAGATGGTGAAGGTTAAGTGACTGCTCTGTGACTAGCTGCTTGGAAGTAATTGGAGATAATTTGTATTTTAAATCAGAACTTCGACTGCTGTCGTGTCTGAGAAGGGTTAATATGTAAACATGTCTGCATTTGCCCCTTAGTTCGGGGTTTTAATGCCCCAGGATATTTCTCCATCTAATCCTTCCTTCAGGCTATGGGCAAGAGAGGCTCGCAGCATGTTCTGATTCATTTTAGTCTGCAGCTCATCTAAAAGCCAACAACATCTTATTAAAGCCTGTGATAATCTCCTTCCCTAACGCATTGTTTCTTTTATGGTCTCCAATTAAGGGCGAAGATCTCAAACCAGATCCTAGGAAGCAAAGAACACTTTCTATTCGCAACACTTTGCAAACAATCACATCGCCTTCTCCTCAGGTTCCTAACTCTAATACCAATTGACTTTTTCAAGTAGCATAGTGAGCATTTAACAACAGTAGTTACTGTCGTATCCAAACTTGTCAGTGAGTATTGACTTTTCCCTCTGCTCCACTTTCTCTCTTGCCTGCTTCATGCGTCTCTGTGCTTTCCCACTGGAAATAATATAGCCTCTTTCTCCCATGTACTATATTATCTCTTATCTAATATTATAAGGAAGAAAATCACCCTTGGCAAAGTACCTTGAACATGTGGGACTTTGATCATATAAAGTAGTTTTTTTCATAACTACAAATTGTCTTCTCTAGTATAATGCCATTCAGCAGCTTTGTCTTTAGAACTTACAAGCTATCACTATCATTTTCTCTGTCGAGGACTAATACATTAAAGATATATTTTTCACCTATAGAAAACAGCCCTTTGGGGTATACAAAACGGTGTAAAAACAGGATTAGAATTCAATTTCCATTGCCGCTTTCAACCCACTGAACACTATGTAAAAGCACATGTACTTATAAAGCTGTGTAATAATTCCATGTTGATATGTAGCCAAGCTTTAAAAAGGTGTATGGCACTGATGCCAGGCTCCCTTTGGCACCAGGCCTTATTCTGGTTTAATAAAAAATATATATATTTTTTGAAATGCACTAAAAATTCTGGTTGCCATGCCACACAGGTACAGGTATGGGACCTTTTATCCAGAATGCTCAGGACCTGGGGTTTTCCAGACAACAGATTTTTCTGTAATTTGAATATCCATGTCTTTAGTCGACTAGAAAATCATTTAAACATTAAATAAACCCAATAGGCTGGTTTTGCTTCCAATAAGGATGAATTGCATCTTAGTTTGGATCAAGTGAAAGGTACTATTTCATTATTACAGAGGAAAAGGAAATCATTTTTAAAAATCTGGATTATTTGGATAAAATGGAGTATATATAGGGGCAAATTCACTAAGGCGCGAAGCGCCGAACGCTAGCGTTAATTTGCTAGCGTTTGGTATTTTCGCTACTGCGCAAATTCACAAACGAACGCTGGCGTAGTTTCGCTAGTGTTACTTCGCAACCTTACGCCAGGCGAATCTTCGCTAGCAACGAAACTACGCAAATTCACTAACTTGCGCAGTGTAGTAAACGCTACCTTTTACGCTAGACTTCCTTCGCCACCTCAGACCTGGCGAAGCGCAATAGAGTAGATAGGGATTGTTTAAAAAAAAGTCAATTTTTTTTCTAAGTCCCAAAAAACGCTGGCGTGTTTTCTACATGATGGCTGATAGGCTGAAAAAGATTGAAATTTTTTTGGGGCTCCCCTTCCTCCCCCCTACATTTCCTGACTCATGGCAACTTACCTAGACAGTGGGCACATGTGTAGGGCAAAATAAAATTTTTATTTGCTGATTTGAAGGTTTTCTAGGCATTTGTAGTGCAGATACGTGTTCCTCCATTGAAATTTGAATTTCGCGCCGTATGCAAATTAGCCTTCGCTAGCGCAACTTCCCTTTATATAGCGAATCAACGCTAGCGCAACTCCGCAACCTTACGCTACCCCTGTGCGCAACTTCGGATTTTAGTGAATTTGCGGAGCCCTGCGAAACTACGCCTGGCGAAGTGTGGCGAAGTGCTGCGAAATGCGGCGAAGTTGCGCCGGGCGCAACTTCGCATCTTAGTGAATTTGCCCCTATGGGAGATGGCCGTTCTGCATCTGCAATCTATAAAATCTTCCTGACTAAATGCCAGGTACCTTTTTTTATTGAGTGTGCAAATAACCCTTCTTATTTTATTCCTGCCACAGACTGACAGTTCTCTTGCAGAAATGGGGATGTGCAAAGTATATGGATACTGAATTGTTTTTTAAACCCTCAGGCCCAACTTCCAAGAGATGGCACCCTATTTCAGCCAGGTCAGGTTCAACGGGCAGCAAACAACTTATGGTATTCCTTAGTGACTAGGCCTAGAAATTTGGCCAGTTTGGAAATAAATGTAATTCCCAGGATATTGGGTCCTGTAATTACAATAAAGCTTTTAAAACCTTTGATATAGGCATAAAATGTAAATATTCTCAGAAACCAAGGCGGCTCTGCAATTGTTGCTGAACTCATGTTTTCCAACACTTTGCCCTGCCTGCAAGAGCATAGTGGGAGAATATCTCTTGTATGTAGATGAAAGTCCCTCTTGGCAATACTAGCTCTTAAATGAATGGCTTAATATTTAATTAGAAGGCAATGCAATTATTTAAAAACATCGTAGAGTAAGTAGGGTAAGCTGACCAACGTTGGCCAAGATACAGACAGATGACAAAACACAGAGATGAGAAGGACAGGGGTGAAGTGATTTTCATTTTACACTGAAGTGTTATTTGTCAAAAGAGTGCGAAAGGCAATATGTGATTTTATTCGAATGCATCATGTTTATTATAAAAACTAGATTTTTTTTCCAACTTCAAGAAGGGGGGACAAGATTGCCTTATTATTTCTACCTTGTTCTTACCCAGGAAAAGTAAAGCATTGGTTGCAGAACCTTTAGAAGCATTCAAGTACCTCACTGACTTTCATCAGATGCTGCGTATACAAGAAACAGGAAAAAAATCCCTCTATCTTTTTATTTTTACTTTGCTTTAATCTTATTTGATGATGTCTCAACAGGCTGGGACATGCTTTCTTGGATGGCAATTTCACTGCACCATATGTGTCTCGCACAAGATAGCCGAGTGAAATGAGTCTTGGCAGGAAGGGGACTAAACACATTGACAAAGAAACAGAAAAAAAACCTTGTTATTTAACCCCCTGTTGCCTGCACACACATCCACCTGAACCTGTGCTATGTGAAAGGACAATGGCCTTGCGTGTAGTAAATCAGAGAGAGCGCCGGGCTCCTCTCTCCTGCTTATGAGGCTTCTGTTATTAGGAAATCTGTATTCTGTGAAGGGACAGACAGTCTGACACTACAAAGGGTTTATATGAATTGCAAAACACCAGTTAAAATGCTAGAAAAGGAGAAGATTGTGCTCATTTTCAAATGATCCTCTGTGCTAAGCAGAACAGCTCTGTGCATTTTACTAGCAGAGTTGTTTGTGGCATCTGCTTCTAGAACAACTGGCGAGAATATCTATTTAACCCTTTGCTTTGCACACCAACAAAAGGCCCCAACTTTGAAAGACATAGGACCCGTATCTTAAAAACGGAAAGCAATCCTGAGCCGAGAAGGTTTTTGGACAGATCCACCCAATGAGCATTATTCCTAATCAGATTCACTTCTATTGATTGATATTATTGACAGGATTCCATTACATCCAACAATGGAATTCTACTATTGACAAGGCCGATTTACAATTGTCACATAAAATTGACAAAATTGGCCCAAGCGGAACCCCTTATATTTACCTCCAATAGTTTGTCTCTTTCTTTGTTGGAAAACATATGCTGCCACTGTAAGCACACTGGTGCTAGAGAGCTTTCTGCATTTTATATTGATATTCTGTGTCCTCTCAATTGGTCATTCAGATTTATTAAAGCATCATTCTGCACCTTGTGTTGTACTGTGTCTGAAGCGACATTTCCCATGGAATCAGCAACATACTGCAAGGGGCACCTCTGTGTCTAGGGTAAAAGGTTATATGGTCATTACTTTATAAAAATCAGTTTATTTAGTGATTCATAGTTGCCTTGTCAGAGTGGCATGTAAGAAAAAACTCTGGTCCCATTACATAATGATCATAACTGATATGAAGTGTGATGTAATAAAATAAGAAAGAATGTTTCCCTGTAGGGTTATGCTATAGATTCAGCATGGCAGGCCCCAGATTGGGAGTATCCCTCCTCTGGAACATGACAGGACAGTGATGGTCTTGTACCACTAAGGGTATGCTGATAACCATTGCTATACTGTGACCACACCAGACACCAACCAGTTGTGAATTGATTATTTGGTTAAGGAGACAATTGCTACAAGCCTGTCAAAAAAGACCGTGTGAAGGCTCACCATCCCTATCCTTTCCTTTCAGTCAATTGCTGCCTTGATGTTTTAGATGTTCCTCCATTGAGCTCCTCTACTGTTGAGACATAGACATTACTCTCACCACCAGAACTCTGCTGGTAAAATATGCCAAGTAATATAAAGAAGTCACATTTGTTGCTATTTTTAGCTTACTAATAAATTAGGGCTACAAAGTCACTTGTGCAGATCTGGCCTTAAATGTCACCTGTTTAGCTTAGTTGCTTATCTGCTGCTGATCTAATTCATATGAATTGGCTATCACAGTACTATAAATTTGGTAAGAGCTAGCCGTGCCTGATTAAAGCCTGCAACTGATGCATATAGTCTTGTAAAACTGTTTATTCAATCACCTAGGCTTATTTTTAGGAACATGAAATGTCCAACCAATTTAGCTGCTTATGCATTAAAACACCTACGGCTAAAGGTTTCCAGGCTGGATTGCCCGGTTTGGAAACATGGCCCTCATTTGTTTCCTATACAGCACCACACAGTGCCAACACTCATATCTATTAAATGGGCCCATGAATGTCCATGAACATTTGTTATATATATCAGAAAACAAAAATGTATGTATATCAACATCAGCTGTAACAGAGGACTAATTTAATAACATAGGTGCTAAATTGCACCAGTGTAGCTACCTATAGCCGACCAATGTGTATTGCTAAAGCTGGCCATAGATGCAAAGATCAGACTTCCCCATCTCCCGACCATCCACTAACCATTCCAATCAAATAAAGTAAGATCAGCAGATGTTCTGCCCCTACAGCAATCGTACGAAAGTTATGTCCGACAAAGCTGGTGACAGTCTCCCACTTAAAATCTATAGGCAACACATGCTGAGAAATTATCGGCAGCCGTCAGAAATCGACCAAATGACTGATCTCCGTGGGACGAAAAATGTCGGGACCCTCCACACACGGTCCAAAAATCGTACGAATCCTCGATTCGTACGATCGGATCTTTGCGTCTATGGCCAGCTTTAGTGTGAGCTAGAAAACATCTGATTGGCTGACATGGGTAACGGCACTTGTAGAACTGCACTTGTAGAAGTTGTGCTCACCATTAGTGGTGAGCACAACTTTCCCTTGTTTTTGTTAAAGGTGGCCATAGACTTAAAGATCTTTCCCCGATATGCCACTAAACTGCGTGGCTATATCGGGGGTAATTCGAGCGTATGGCCGAACGATCGAATTATGATGCGCCAAGCGGCTCCGACGGGTCGGTCGGGTAAAAATCCAACCTTCCCGATCGATATCGTGGCCAGATATCGATCGGGATGACCCGTCGGAAGCCCCCATACATGGGCAGATAAGCTGTCAAATCGGTCCAAACGACTGATATCGGCAGCTTTATCTGCCCATGTATGGCCACCTTAAAGCACCTGTAGCAGCACCACTGGACTAGCTAGTGATGTTAGAGCAGGGCCAGGACAGGAAGGCGCCCTAGGCAACCTGGCCAGTCACGTGCGAATTGGCGCTCGCGAGCGTATTTGCAAGTTGCCACTCGCGAATGCATGAAACGGCGCATGTGCAGAAGCGCAATTAGACAGAGCAGAGAGGGGAATGGACATGGGGTAAGCAACAGAAAATGTACATGCCTGGTGCCCCCCCCAGCTTTGCGTCCTAGGCACTTGCCTACTCTGCCTACCCCTAGTTCCGGCCCTGAGTGATGTAATAGAAAGCAATATAGTACGTATGTACATGCACACAGAGGAGAGCACACATTAGAGAAGAATAAGAATAAAATTCAGTCTGGCAACCGAAGCAGCCACATTTAAATAGGCTGGGTGCAAAGTGCAAAAAACTGGCGAAAACTGCCATGGTTTACACTTTGCACCCTGTCTTCTTCTCTAATTGATTTGCCACAGGACAACACCCAAGAATACAGTACTGCCTGCATTCAGCAGAGCTGTATTCAATGGCGTAAATATAGAGGAAGCTATGGGGCGTAGGAGCATGCTGGGCAGGGAGTGGGTAGGAGGGAGTTTAGGCATCACACTGTGCCAAAGATTTTTTGCAGGGGGGGCAGCGCTCTCTAGTTATGAATTCATGGACAGGGAGAGACACATAAGCATCCCCCTTGCTGTTCAGACAGCATAGAGGCCCTGTACTTACTCAATAACAGGTGGTAAGAAGAGGGCTGGCCTAATACTGCAGCCAGACCCTGGGCTCTCTACACGTGCACTAAGGGGATAGGCTCTTGCACTTCTGTCCGGGGTCACTGTAAACGACCCCTCAAGATTTCAAGTCATTAACAGATTGTGCTCTGGGATTTTAGGCAATACCAAAAAACGTTTCTACAATATTAACCATCCACGTTTCAGGTTTCAGTGTTGAACGGTATTAATGTGGAATTAATCGCTTCCAGTAACTTCCTGTAAGAATTTCTTTTTCACATTTTTACGTCAAATGGCGACTGTCTGTGGTTTTTATTTTTCACACTTTAATGCTCTTCGAGAGGGATTTTGAAACTTCTTTGAAACACAGCAGGCCGTTAAATTGGTGAATGTTTTGCATAGCTATACTCCTGAATTGCTCTAACATATGCTTCTAACATCTGCTTTAGTTATGAATACATATCTGTGGAAGGTGCTGTGCAATCATACATACAATTCTCTCTTAAAGGGGACAATTCAAATATGCTGTCCTTTGTTCACACATAGGGGTTTCTAGTTTTTAGTAGGGATGCACCAAATCCACTATTTGGGATTCGGCCAAATCCCCGAATCCTTGGTGAAAGATTCGGCCGCATACCGAAACGAATCCAAATCCTAATTTGCATATGTAAATTAGGGGCATGAAAGGAAAAAGTTGAAAAATTCTTCTTTTGTGATGAAAAGTCACGTGATTTCCCTCGACCGCCCCTAATTTGCATATGCAAATTAGGATTCGGATTCGGTTCGGCCAGGCACAAGGATTCGTCCGAATCCATCTGAAAAAGGCAGAATATTGGCCGAACCGATTGCTGGATTCGGTACATCCCTAATTTTTAGTCATGGAATGATGAAAACTTTCATATATTTGTCTGAAATTTGCTGTTCTCTAGCTTGCTGTTTTAATCTGCATTTTTGATCCTGTAAGGATGTTGTTACGTACTATGGGCAGACACAGCTTGAGGTGATAAAGTCAATTGAAATGTCTACCCACAGCCAGCTAAAAACAGAATGTACCATAAACCATATTTAAACTTCTATCAAACTATTTCCATGTATATAACTGGGAGTATTCTTTTTTCTTTTGTATATAAATGCATTACTGTCCCTTTAGTACCAGGCCCTTCAATTTAAAAGAAGGTTTTCTGTTTACTGCAATAATTAAATATTTCAAAATAGCAAAGAATCCTCTTCAGATTTGATCAGAGCTACTTCATTCAAGGCCTGTTCCTGATTTCCCTTCTTCTCTGTACTAAACATTTTACTACGGGATTATAGGTGAGGTTTCTGCTTAACTGAATAGAAAAAAAAAACCTGCTACCAGATCCTTATTTTCTTGAGAAAAGCATTTTTTTTTTTCCTTTTTCAAACATTATATTTCTTTCAAAAGGCATTTTTCAGGGGCAGCTGCAGAGTGACCCGATCAAACATAATGTGTAAGGGAATTAAAAAAGCTCCGTATGGAAACAAAAGTATGGTAAAATGAGAATTATTCTTTCCTTTGACTGATCAAAAGGGTTTGCAGCTGTTTTAACATCTGTGCCCCTTCTTAATATATTTAATAGTGATCTTTGTACCTCGGTACATAAGTGTACCGGGCTTCTCCATATACTAGACATTTTTTTCATTACGATGCTTATGACTTGCAGATGGCTTGGAATTAGTTTAGGGTATCCCCCTTCAATGGGGGCTTAACCCATTAGGCACCAGCATGGCTTCAGATGCATTGCAGTTTAAAGACTGCTGACACTAGTTCTTTGATTCTTACCTAGACTTTTTATTTTTCAATGCAGGCTCAATTGCCTCTCAAGAGATGGAGTATTGTAATTTTAAAATGAAAGACAATCTGTATGCGTCTCAAAAAATCTGCTATGTTATACATGATGCCTCTTAGCTGTAGGGAATATGAGATAGCATAGGCTGCTGGTGTCTTGTCTAACAGCAGATACACATTCAAATTTGCTTAAATCGAAGATATAACGATGAGTAAAATTTCATGTTAGGAAACCTCAATCAGTCGGAACAAAGCCCTTTCATTCATTTTCTCTTGCCGAGGTTTTTGTTTTTTTGGGGGAAGGCTGCTTAGCAGAGGAGCACACGTGGCTTTCCTCTCCCCTCCTTTCCACCTCCTTTTTGCATTTCTGTTCTTGGAGAAAAATGACACAAATGAAACGCCTCTCAAAAAAAAAAAAAAAAAACTGCCATTAAAATATATATTAGACACTGTGCTGAATCCATTTCTGAGTTGTGGAGGCTCTTAGAAATCCTGTTTGATCTCCCCTACGGAAACACAGGGCAGAGGACCTCTTACTGCTTGATGTCTCAGGGAAAAGAAAGATATAAACCGACTTACACAGTGAACGAATCCCTCTTGATGGGAGGTAGCGTGATGCTTCGTTAGTGCCGGAGTTAAACTACCCACTACCTTTTGTTCTTATGAGCACTCTGACCAAACAAATGAAAACCGAGTTTTATCATCTAAACAAACCTCATTATTCTTTCTCTGATAGTTGACAAGTTCCCTTACAAATAATAAATATGCCCCGTGAAATATGCAGCATTCTTATTTTAAAACATGCAAACAACCCAGCAGAATGCTTATTTTATTTAGCGATACATCTTTTTACATGTATTAATAGAAAATGTGATCCCAGAGGTTGAGGATCTCATTGGTAACAGTGCCTATATTTATATTGTGTCGTGTATATTTGTGTGACGCCACCAAGATGGAGATCGACTGCTGAGGTCACAGTATCAGTGGCACTGTACATGCCAGACTGCCTGTCACCATCCATATAACAGGTCTAAGGCCAAAGCCCAGTCTGTAGTGTCTAGTTTATCGGCCACTCCATCAAAGAGTCTAATGGTCAGCAGAGGAGGCACAATCTGTCCCCTGTGGCTTGACATTAACAGACTCCACTTGTTTAAGTGTTACTGAGGATGTCTGAGGATGATCTGGACGCCAATACCCGTTTCCTTCAATGAGTCCTCATTCAGATCACAACTCAATACAGCTCTGCAATGACACGGCCAAGCTGTAAACTGCTCTCAGGGGGCCTGCCCTCACCTCACAGTCCAAAAGAGAGAAGAACTGATCAATGCCCTCTGACAACAAGTGAAACAATCACCTCACTGCTGCCTCCATGAAAAAATAATAAAGATAAATGGGACAGTAAGGGGCACCGGGACACAGCACATGCATATATATATATATGTATATATATATATATATATATATGTATATATATATATCAAGGAGAATCACCTGTTCATTGTTCATGCTTCAGAATAGAAAATACCAACCAACAGCACACGTGCCTTCTAAAAAAAAATAACGCAAAACCCATAATTTTTGATAAGCTCCTCTTGTTGAGTCAAGGGATGTAATTGTGTCACCTGTTAATATTACCTGAAATAGTGTACAGACAAATAGAATCATATTTCCAGCCCTTGATGCCACTTTGACTACCTGCGAGTTTTTTTTATCCTGCATTACACTCCTGCCTTTTGCTTCTTCGTATTATACGCGCCATATAACAACGAAGCCCGTGTTAATTGTTTAAAAATGAAAAGTGAGGGTATTCGGAAATGCTTATAAAATAAAATGACGTGTTTGTTTATGAATTCATATCTCGTTATGTTAATTATCCGTCTAGCTAATGCATATTCAATTCAAAAGTACGCACTTATCATTGTCTTTCATAAAATGAAACCATATCTAAAGTGTGCTCACCAATATTCCATGCGAACACAACCTGCTTGAAGAATAATGAAATGGTTTAAGTAAAAAAAATAAACAAAGAGGCAGACTTACAATGCTGAAAAGAATTGGAAAAAGAAGTGCACAGATCAACATCAATATAATATAATGTTAGCAATGGAATGGGGGAAGAAATCAAAAGCCCTATGGAGGCAGGACAGCGATAGTGAAAGGGGCAATACCCATGATCTTACCTGCATTTGTAGTGCAAATTTCCACAGATGTAGTGACTGTGAATAATTTTGAAGGAGATTTAAGAGATAAAAAGAGGGGAGGGGGGAGAAGGCACTGACATTTTAAAAGAACAATCCTGTAAAATCATCAGCATTTTAGCAAATATGACATTTCACCCTACCCACTTGAACTGCCTCAATTTCTTTCGCAGGGAACAAGTACAGACACCATTGCCTTTCAGTGCAGTTTAAGTCATATAAATATATACTGTAAGAGTAAATACATATAGTCACTTAATACTTCAGCCTTCCTACCAGATTACTAAATTCTTCTTTGGAAGCACAGGTATTTATTGAACCATTGCACTTAAACAGAGAATATGCCTTTTGACATGTTAATAGTCAAGATTACCAAATCTAAATGCAATTAGATGAAGATGAGAATTTTTTTTTACATGTTGCTGGCCCAAAAAAAGGCATGTACAAAATCTACATGTACAAAAAGGCATGTACTAATATATGTAATATGTACATATCTATAAATAAATCTATGTCCCTTAAGTTTCTGCATTTACAGTATATATATATATATATATATATATATATATATATATATATATATATATATATATATATATATATATATATATATATATATATGAATATATTGCTTTTGCATATACTTATATGGGTATATGTATGAATATATGTTTGATAAATACATACATAGAAATAATAATTCACACAAAACATCTAAATCTAAAATCTTAACTATAATCCCAATTCAAAATGTTTCTGCCTACCTGTTTTTAGTATACTTACAGCACACAGTAAATGACTTTATGTCTATATCAAAGAACATGAAAGCTCACTTTCTTTTGTACAGATTTTTAACACACTGTCACAAAGCAAATGTATTTATTTTTTCCCCCAGCAGAATCCACACTTTACAAGAACACCTGTAAAATACTTGTCCTCTTTTGGTTGTTCATTCATTTTTCAGTGGCATTCATTGCATGAAATGCTGCTGCTGCTGTTGTTATATTACACTCCATAGACTTTAGGTTACTTTTAGCTGGGGATGAAAGTGGCCTTTTTGTAATAAAAAAAAAGCGAATTTAAAATATGAAAATCCATGTTGGGATTTTATCGGGTTATAGACACAATTAGTAATGCAAAAAATAATATTGGCAGAATGGAATGCTATTCAAGCTACAAGCACCATCAGCAAACAACATTCACGTAGCAAATGCAGTATTTTCGCTTGCATGTACCCGGAAATCGTCATTTGGTCATGTGTGCAGAGACAGACAGACAGATAGCTTTTCTACATAAAAAAGAAATGTTGTAAGAGACAGTGCAGGCAAGCACCTAGAGAAGGAATATTTTGGGGATGAATATTGGAGCTCAGTTTGAATACTGAAACAATAAAATACAGGACAAGATAAACTGGAGCATCGCATTATAGCAGCCTTCAGGGAAGATTACAGAATATCCTCCTCCATATGGATTAAATATCTGTGCACTTCCAGCATGGCTTTCTTTCAATAGCAATATCTGCTCTATCAATTTCTATTTTACAAATGGAGATTTGTGTGGAAGGCAGGCTGTGTGGCACGGGCTTTAACTCTGATCCTTCAGTGTGATTTTTCATCGCTTGTCTTACTGAAACAATGGGGACGGGATCACATGGGAGAAAAAAAAAAAGAGGGGGCAAGCTTGGATGGCCAAGGTCTGATCTGACAGACAAGGGATATCGGCCAAACAATGGAATGACCCTGACTTTGAAAGAATAAATAATCCATGCAAATAGCTGTCCCTGATGGCTGCCTTATCCTCCGCCCCCCAACTGTGATTACATTTGCTGTGGTCATTTCCCAAATGTCTACCCGGCGAAAAAGCACCCTGAGCCTTTTCTCACACCATCGCTTAAAGCAAAGCCCCTTCCTGTGGCTAGCAATCTGCAGGCCTGCCAATCATACACACGTCTAGCGCCAGGCTCTCTGCTTTCATTAGGCCACAATGCATCACATCTGATTACAACACAACCCCAAAAACACCAAGTAACAATAAGAAACAGAAGTGTGACTCTACCCTACTAATAAGCAGCACAGCTTCTCCCAGCAAGCTGTACTCCCAGCAAGCTCGTGCACTGGACCTTACTAAAGAGCCTGCCTTAATAAGCCTGAGCGATTCTTTCTCTGCAGAGCTCTGCTTAAAGCGACAGAAAAAAAAAAAGGAGGTGAGAGTGTTAGGAAGTAGGTAGAGGGAAGCCATTATCTGCAGGGATAAATACAACTGTCTTAATATCCGGTGTTCCATAAGCACATTTGGTTTTTCTATTGGCACAATTTCTAATTAAAGATTTTAATCTGGTTTCACATTGAGTTAATATGTCCTTTGATTGATTAGGATTCATAAAATTGTCATTTCCGACTGCTGAGGCCGCTGTGTGCTTTAAAGGTTGTTGTAAGGTGTTTCCGTTGTTCTAATAACCCCCCAATTACACATGCATATTTTACCAACCCAGGGCAAAAATACTTCCAAAATGGTAGGACATGTAAAATTGCCATTTAATCACCAGAAATTTGTGTTTAGCACCTTTTTAAACCTTTTTTTCTACTGGCACCTGCTGAGGCTCCCATCCTATTATCATGGACTTCATGGCAAAAACTAATTAAATTAAAAAACTGATCACATCTATAAAATAGTGCTATAGTGAAGTATATGTTCTTTAATTCTCTAATGTGTATCATGGGAAATTTCATAACACTGGTATAAAGGCAACGCAAGGACATCAAAGGGGAAGTTTACATTTAAACTGGGCATTACACAATGACTTGCTATGGGCAGTAGTCAAATAGCTCGCTGGCATGTTATCAATTATCCAGAAACCTGTTATCCAGAATGAGCTGAAATATTCAACTGAAACTATCAGTTCTTTATTTAGCGCTGATCGTCTTTTTTTCCTGTAATAATACCTGTACCTTGAACATTATGAGTAAATCTAAAAGAATATAAAAAATATATTTAAAAAACTGTAAAATATTTTCCGTAATGAGCAAAATATTGCAGAAAAACTGGAAAAATCCAGGTCCCAGACATTACAGATAATAGATCATAAACTGTTAAATGTTATCAACATCAACTAACTAGAAATTAGAATAACTATTGTAAAAAAAAAACCAATATATTGTATTATCCGAAGCACAAGAAAAGAAGGCTTGCAAAGATGTCTTAAGGTTTAACTGTTACCATATCCTTATTATGGTAATTATACATTTTGGTACATGTATCATAATATATGATGTTGAGTTGGCATTTCAAAATGGTGATGAAAGTTCACAAATCCTTTCATTGGGCCTATAGGCCTATCAAGCTTATGTTAAGGAAGCAGCAGGGGGAATGAGCAGTGCTTCAAGTTGGGTCAGTGCTATTCCACATGTGTCAGTTGGCTGCACAGACAGACTGGATATCCTGCCACATAGAATAATTGTGATCCAGTTGGCCAGTCTGCTGGACAGTCTGCTGAATCAATTTAACAATTTTGTTAAAATCAACCAAAGTGCACAACCACATTGTCAAGCTATGGCCCCCTTAAGAGAAGGTCAAGTTTATATTTTGCTGGGTGAAGTATTGAAATTTGGATCAAGCCTACTGATAAATCACACCCCCGAGCTTCCTGTTGAACACAAGACAGCTATTTTCTCCCCTGATTTTCACAAATGTTGAAATTCCCTTTTGTCTACAAACTCCACAAAGGAACAAAAAAAAAATTGAGACATGTGTCTAGATTCATTCTTCCGTTTATACAAAGTACTGGACGTTGAAATGTGTTCTCTAAAAGGAGATCTGTCCCATAAATAGGACCCTAATGTTCTAAAAATCCTTTCCACTTCAAACAGCAGCAATATTTCTGCAAAAAAAAACCTTTTCCCCTTGACAATAAGCTTGTGCGGTGTCTGCATGCACAAAATGTTTAACAGTCCTGCATGGAATATTCTGGAAAACACTCTGCCAGAAGAGTTTAGAAACGCTCCACTCATGAATACATATTAGCATAAAAACATAATTACGGAATAATAGAAAAGGCACAGCTAGAAAGGAAAACAGCATTAATGCACTTGTTTATTAATACATTTGTTGATGTGTGTGTATATGTGTATAACTGTTTCTCTGTGTATGTGTGCATGCTCATAGCTGCCACTCATGTTGCTGGATATACAGATCAAATTTAGGTGTATGTCACAGCCCTAATTCAATATACCATGTATGCAGAGCGTTTTTAAATAATCCAGCATAATAGGGACTGCTTGCAACTGTACCTGCCAGCATGTGTGCCTGTTTCCATGTTTTTAAAAGGAGTGTTTGGAGATTGACATGGGTTGGCTTATACAGTTATTTATTATAATTATGTTATAATAAACAACATCCTTAGTAGAAGTGTTTTTTGTGAAACTACAGACATATCCATACCATTACCTTAATTTGGATAACTTTGGATCACTTTCTCAAAATGTGAGGCAAGTGTTGCAGTTGAGACTGTCTCTCCAAATTGCTCTCCCAGCCCTAGAATCGCAGCCTTCCTTGCCATTTAGAGTATAGTATTCTGGTCCAAGTGGCCTTGCCAATCCCTGCCCTGTGGTAAAATCTGTTTTATAATCTTTACCTTCTCCAATCTGGTCCTCTTTCTCCAAATATTCATCTACTCCATCCTGGTCCTCTTTCTACAAATCTTTACCTGTTCTATCCTGGTCCTCTCTCTCCAAATCTTTACCTGCTCCATCTTGTTCTCTTTTTGTTTTAGTTGGTCTCCTATTTCTTTTGTGAGACTCTGTCTCCTCCCTCCTGACGAATCATCTCTTTCCCTAATCCTAGTTTCAGGGATTATGCTTCAATTGTTTAACTCTATTTTGGCAACTGTTTGGCAAAATATGTATTCCCTTTGTACTGATTATTGTTTATATGTGATTTTACACTGTAATTGTGGCTGTGAGTTGAGTGCTGATTACGATAAACAAGTGAAGCTTTGGTAAAGTGGGTGGACTGAATAGAATCCCAAGATTAAAATAAAAGAACCTGGAAATGTAGAATCTGCTGCACTGGCACACTGTATCAGTGTTATACCTTCTATAATCTATGGCACTAAATGGTTTTATAATAACAGTCAAATTATTTAGATGTACTTATCTGTCCTGCTTTCCGTATTGCCATTGTGGTGTAAAACATATTCTTAGTTTATGATGAAAACACCCTGACCAATGAAATTTCATTTACCTGGCTTAGTTAAATAAGTATTTGACAGCCATGCACTCTTCCATTCCAAATATCTCTTCGAAAAGTTGGTTAAATTATATAGTCTTTATTTACTGCTTTATAAGGTGCTGGGAAAACATAAGCAAGAGAGTAACACTGAAATGCTATCCCATGATGGAGCTCATAGGTTCCTGTGAGAACTGCTGGATAGCCAAACCAAGTGAGCGCACTATTGGAAATCCCTACTACCTGTCAGGATTCTATGAGAGCTAGAGCAAATAATGAGTCTTTAAAATAGAAACAACCCAGATATACCATGCTTTATATTAATCAGCATTAAAAAAAAGTATTTCTAATTTAGTTAATTCATAAAAAGCACCATTTCCACATTGCCTGTCTCCTCAATATACAGTAAATAGTGAGTATCGCAATGAGAGGTGAGTGCTAGGTATTACTTAGATCTATTGTGCTATGTAGTAGAGTAAATATGTGTGGAAGAATAGTGCTTAGTAGGCACACTATGAAGTCTGTAAGTTCAAATTATATTTCTATTATTCAGGTAGAGGTTGCAGAACTCAATTTTACTATGAAATACTTATATAGTGAACTTTTACCAATATATTAGCTTAAAAATAATTCAAATGGCTACTAGAGTAAAAAGAGAAAGATCCAACTTGTGGTGTTCCTTCTGCATCTCCTGTCACTTTTGTCTCCTCTGCTGCCAGGAAGGGTATCTAAGGAAAGCCAAGTAGTGCAAAGGCCAAACCAAAACCAGAGAAAACTGAAGGAAGCCTGAATGCTGAAATACAACAGATGTGTCAGTTGTATTGGCAGATAAGGGACCCTTTAAAAGACTTTGGGAGAGAAGTAGATGAGTTATTACTCTACAGTGCTGTATGCCATTTATGAGTTATAACAATAACTTGAAGGGCTGAATTTTTCCAGTAGGGTACAAACTGGACAGGTATGGTCTATGTAAATAATTCCTCTAAATGCTATGCTCCAGAGGCAAGGAGGTGAATATAGGGTGACTTTTGCTAGAAACAAATTAATAGTAAATATTGTAGGCATCCACAATTTAAGGAATCAAGTCAGACTAGCTTTTTTTCCCAGCAAGCATGGCTCTTGATTTAATACATTTTGTAAGCTATTACCTCTGGTGTCCCACTAGATATCTGTGTCGAGGTTTGGAATATGATGGAGGCTAGTGATGAGCAAAAAAAAATAAAAAATTGCCCATTGTCTCCAATACCTTTTTTGGGCAAGAAAGAACACCCATTGACTCCAATGCATTTTGCGCAATTAAAAAACATGGTGAAAAAAATGCCCATTGACTTCATTGCATGTCACAAATTTTCACCAAACTTTTCAGAGGGGTAATGGTACAGATTTGCTCACCACTCATGGAGGTCTTAATAGAGACAGACAGCTAGATGGATTTTGGATAGCAGCCAGGATACACCATATCATGCTTTACAGAATATACAAGTTGTTTCTAAACAAACAAATCAATAATAATAAACAGTTAGCAAATCTGAGTGAATGATACCGTGCTTTGTTTTGTTTGCTTGGCCCAGTGCTGAGACTCACAACTCACCATGGAACAGAATTTGCCCAAAGATATCGGTAACATGAATTTGTTTCAGATAATGCTGAATAATATGTTACTATATAAATGCAGCTATAAATATTAATACAGGCCATGTTTTCATGGACACATTGGGCAGGAGCTGATTAAGAGTTGGGTTGAGAGCCATTAAACTACCCGTCTTTATTCCTTTGCTGTCAGAAGACATTGCAGGCCCCTCCAGCACTAAGGAGGGTTAAGTATAAACAATAGCTAAGATAGGATTTACAAACAGAATATGTTGCATGAATGCTGCAGCCTCACCACCTTGATTAGAAGCCATCATTTGCTAAAACATACATCACACCGCAGGCTGTATAGGTTGCTTGAAGCAAGGGACACACACACATTTGAATAGGAGCAGCGTTTTATTGTTCTTGTTTTCCAGTCAGGTAATCATCTGAATACATTTCCAATACAGCTTGCAATAAATGGATCTCCTACTTGTGTTTGGTTTGAAATTATCAGGGGTTTACTAAATGATGTGGCTTTTACCCCTGCAACCTTGAAACAGTCCCTTTAATTACCTGCATGGCGGTGTCGGCCTCTTCTCCTTTGTGTTCCATCTCCTCATCCCCTATTGTTCTCACTTGTGCTTATTATCTTACTCTGTAGGAGATGGCTCAGGGAATGGGCAGACAACATGAGAAGGAGGGGGCCCTTCTACCTATTCATTCTCACAGAGATGGTTTGGGGATGTGGAAGGAAGGAACAAGTTGATATAAGTAAAAATAAAAGAAAGCAATATGGGCCTGTGAGGTCAAGTCCAGAGCACAGCTTTAGTAAAGGCACTTCTCTAAAGCACAGAGAAGCATTTCTCCACTTAACTAACACAGCATCCACACTGCACACACTTCAACTCGTTTCTTTCCTCCTAACTCTTACATTGTGTTAATTACCTATGACTAAAAAATAGCACACCAGGACCTTCCAGCATCCAGGGAGATCTGGCTGGGTCCTGACAATACAGCAAAGTGCGGGAGCCTGCAAAGCAATCGCAGAAATATTAGCGATAGATGGATAAGCAGAAAGCTGACCTGGAGAGAGATAATGGGGAAGGAGAGTGCTGTGCCCAGACTCACATCATTTATGATTTAAAGCTCTCCATTAAACGGCGAAAGCTATTGTTCATTTTACACAGTGTTTAGGACAGACCGTTACTCCTATTAAATGCTGAACTAATATGATATTCAACAATGCGTATAAAGGTGCTAGACTGCTGTCCAGCCAAAAGAAAAAACAAATGGAAAACGAGTCTTTTAGCATCTATTAGAAAATGCTACTGTAACAAAGGAACAATAGAAAAACAAGAAAATAGTTATAATAATTGTTTCCAAATCCTATTTGTATTTATTAGTAACATGTATTTATATAGCGATAACATATTTCGCAGCGCTGTAGGCGATTCAACAAATATATTACTAAACTGGTTTTAGAGATGATCACATTTTCATATTTGTAGAAGAGCACAAGTCTCCTATCTAGGGGCCCGTCAGTACTACGGAGCCCCAGTCACAGGAACAAATGAAGCAGTGGGGATCATACAATTTGTTTTTTCAGTTTTTCAGTGTATGTCTGCGTAACTGCCACACTTACCTAGTATAATACTTGCCCCAAACTGACTGCAGTATAAGTTTAAATCGGTGGTCTATCCAATCATAAACCGATGAGAGACCACTGTAATCATTTCCATTAGTCTTTTTATAATTATTATTGCTTCCCATACATTGTTATGACAAAATGGGAGCTGATTTTATTGTATGATAATTTGTTAAATAAGACAAACATAGTACAGGTATGGGATCTGTTATCCAGAAACCCATTATCAAGATAGCTCCAAATTACAGAAACGTCATTTTATTCAAATAATCCACATTTTTTAAAAACAGATTTCCTTTTTCTCTGTAATAATAAAAAAGTACCTTGTACTTGATCCAAACTAAGATACAATTTATCCTTATTGGAAGCAAAACCAGCCTATTGGGTTTATTTAATATTGACATGCTTTTCTATTAGTCTTCAGGTACGAAGATCTAAATCTGGAAAACCCCTAGACTTGAGCATTCTGTATAACAGGTTTTTTTTATTGTCATGTGTAAAAGGCAAAAGAAAATGAAATGGATTTGGCTCAGAGTAGTACTTTAAGGGGCCCAATATGCAGTTACATGCAAAGTTGGAGAAGCAGGCTGCAGGATCATGCACTCTCATTAACAACCAGTGGCTAGTGAACAACATGTTGCTCACCAACTCCTTGGATGTTGCTTCCAGTGGCCTCAAAGTAGGTGCTTCATTTGAATTCCTGGCTTGGAGGCAAGTTTTGGTTGAATAAAGTGTATTGTCAACACAGAGCCTCCAGGCTGTCCATCCATATAAGGACTACCAATAGTCAATCACAGCCCATATTTGGCACCCCCAGGAACTTTTTGCCTTATTTTGCTCTTCAACTTTTTTTTTACATTTGAATGTGACTCATGGGTAAAAATGGTTGGGGACCCCTGACTTAAAGGATAGCATAGCTAAAGCTTCTGCAATTTGCCTTGGGGGGGGGGGATTTAGACGCTGACCACAAACAGCCCAATCCCTGGTTCAATTTGATAATTTCGGTAACCCTGTATTTTCTTCAAAAGGTATCCAACTGACCTTACCAGTGCTTTGTAAAGGGGAAGTATTACGTTCTGAATATCTTGCTGGCCCTTCCTGGTGCTGACTGACACTTGTTGTTTAATTTAAACAAGTACCCCTGGGTCTTCCTCCATCAGGTATTTGCCAACACAGTCCCATTAAGGGTATAATTTGCTTGCATATATTTACACCCCAGGTGCATAACCTTACATTTATCCAGATTGCCACCTTGTTCAGACTTCCCCTGCAAGGATGCCACAACCTGGATGAAATGAATTGGGCTGCATAGTGTGTCATTGAAACCACTGATACATTACTTACAATACCCTCCCCTAATTCATTAATGAACACGTTAAATAAAAGTGGACCCAATACAGAACCCTGCAGCACATCACTAAGAACCCTACTCCAAGTACAGAACAAATCACTGACGACCAACCTTTATGCACAATATTTTAGCTAGTTTTCCATATATAAACAAATTTACAAGAGCAACAGACATTAGTTTAGAAAGCAGCAGTATGAAGCTGCACTGTATAAAACACTTTGGCAAAATCCTATTATACTCGTGAGTACATTCAAATGTAAAAATAATTGGGGAGCAACACAAGCAAGAATGTGTTATTGTTATATGTGAATCGGCTATTTCGTAGGCCCTATGTGGACTGGCAGCCTACTGTTTGGCAGTACACCTGTTTTTTATGCAACCAAAATTTGCCTCCAAGCCATAAATTTAAAAATTGGTTCCTGCTCTTTGGCCAAGAGAAACATCCAATGAACTGGTATGCAACATGTTGCTCACAAGCCACTGGTTAGGGATCACAGCTCTACAGTACACTCCACTCGTTACTGACCTAAATGGGCACATTTACTAAGGGTCGAATTTCGAAGTGCTAAAACTTCTAAATTTGAACATCGTATTGAAAAAATTCGATAGTTGAAGTTTTTTTTGTTTGAATTTAGCTGTTTTTGATCGAATTAAAATTGTTCGATCGATCGTAGAAATTAAAAAAAAAAATTCACTTCGAATTCACTTTGACCCTTAGTAAATGTGCCCCATAGTCTATAGAAAGGGCCCTTTTTCATCACTGTGTTCTGCCGTGTTATGTAGCTTTGTCAATTACCATTATGCGTGCAGATTTTGGGATTTTTATAAAAACAATCTTCACTCAGGGGGCATCTGAGGATACAGAAAATAAAATGCACAAAAGCTCCAGTGTATGGGCACCAGAGAGAGATTTGTGCAACACTAGGTACCTAAGTAAGTTTAAAGGAAACGCTGGCATGAATCAGGAGCAACTAGGCACGGATGCACAGCTGGCTGGGAATCCCTTGAGAGCTCTTTTACTCACATGCTCTTTTGGGGTCAGACACTGTGCAACTTTTTCCTTGGCTTTTTTTAGATCACTAGGAGTATTCCAAGATAAATATGTGTCTGAGGCTTTGTTTATATTGCTATAATGTATGTTCTGTACATTTATACCACAAGGCCACGTGTAAACTGGTATGAAAGCAGACTATTCCCACGATTTCATCATATCTTTTGGTCTAGTTTTCATGCACAAGAAAAAAAGGTTTTGATTTCAAACATAAAGAAACGCTGATTCTTAGAAAAGCAGCATTTAGAGTGATTTGAGTTTAATTATAAAAACAAGCTCACATTCGAGCCCCAAGTTAGAGAAGCCACTATCTGAAGGGGGCAAGATGCATATACATCTGATGAACTACAACTCCCAGCATAAAGTCTTCAGCTTATTAACCATTTTATGCCCAAAGGACAAATATGGTGCTGGGGCACCAAGGCAAAGTGACATGGACACTTCCCCCAATGCCATACCCCCAGGTATGGATATGAGACGAAGTTCCCCATTCCGTATAAGAAAATATTTTTGTAAAACCACAGCAAAAATTCTGTATCAGAAAAGAAAAAGCAAAAAACAGCCACAGCAAAATGTTCAGCGAAAAAACAACCATAGACTCTACTGCAGTGATTGGCGAATTTGTCCTGTTCCGGTTCGCTGAAAAATTTGTGAATTTACTGTGAAACCATGAAAAATTAGTGAAACGCATTGAAGTCAATGGGTGTCAAAATTATTTTGACGCGCTTCAAACTCGACACCCGCGACAATTTTTATATGAGCGCCTATTTTGTCCAAATGTATTAAAGCCAATGGGCATCCGAATAATTTTGAAGCGCGACAATTTTTATGCACGCAACTATTCTGACTATTTCATTTTTTTTGACGCAACAAATTTTTTCACCGCCGAATTTTCTCTGCAGTTTTGCGAATTTATTTGCTGGTGATTCGCCCATCACTACTCTACAGCATTCTGCTTTTGTATTAAAACAGATCTGCTCCTCACTACCTGTTGGATTGTATCTCTAGAGTCTACTTCGTGGCACACCCTGTATAATATTATCATCATTTTGCCTCTAATTCTATTTCTACTTATATCATTTAAAGAGAAAATACCTTAAGGCTCGCTGATGAAGCAAAGTGCTAAACTGGACACAAGTCAACATGATTTTTTACCCACAAATGCAGCAATTTCTTCTAGAATTCCAGCATCATTGCTGGTGCCTTATAAGTACCATGTCCTGAAGGTGGCAGTTCCAGGAACCCTTTCCACCACCAAAGCACACCTGATATCTATTTTCTTTCATACAGTTATTACTGTTTTTACAATACAGCATATTTGGGGACCATAAAATGTTTTCCAAAGAGGTCAGTGGAGTTCTTGAAATGTCTAGGGGCTATAATAATCTTTTGGTCAGCCCTAGTAACCTAGATTTTTTTTTCTATTAAAAATATTACTCCAACTATCTTTTTATATTTTTCCCTGGTAGGAGGACAAATGACTCAGATAAATGATAATATTTCTGGAGAGCCTGCCCTCCCTTCACCAGAACCCCACCAGTTGCCCCTCAAAATCAGCCCATATTTCCTTACCTGATAAGAATGAGCAGAGCTAAGCAGGGAAGTAAAAAGGTGCTCTCTTGCACAGCTGGTCCGTGTACTCATGCTTTGGTGTAAGCTGTTATTATAAGAAGATGACATGCAGGTTCAGGGCTAAATCATTATGAAATTCTGTTTATCTATACTTATGAAAGTCAGGATGAAGGACTATGGGTTATCACACAATCCTGTGCAAGAGAGTGGCACAGCAGAGTGGCCTAGGGCAGCAGAAAAGGTAACTGGGCCCTCATAAGGCCATTTCCAAGTGGCGAGAGCATCGAAGAACAACATAAGTGACATTCAAAGTGGGAAACCAGGGAATGTAGCCATAAAAACATTGAAATCCAGTTAAATATTCCTGCAAATGTGTTACAAAATATACATTTTACATTGTATTTTAGTTGTAATTACTATTTTGTTGTTTTGATTTCATAGAATTGTTTGATTTCTTTTTCTGCTTATTTTAGCCGATTAGTAGGTCCTGTTCCTCACAGCACAGCAGTGGACTGAAAGTGAATTACAGTACTAGTTTGTATGCTGTGTCTTGGATATGTTTGTGTACCATGTATGGCACTGTCATATAGCATGTTATTGGAAATACAACAACCTTTTTGCTATCGTTATATTGCATGGCGTCCTAGTTTCTAGGGATCCATTCCGACAAGTATCCTTTTGTCCTCCCTTGTGAAAACCTCACATCATGGCAGTGTTACAGTAGTTTGCTGTTCTTGGCAAAACTATTCCATCTGAGCTCTGCATTCCCTTGTGACTCCTATGGTTCCGCAGACCCAGACATTCTGGGAGGCACAAAACGCAATTTGAGACTAATTATTGATGTCATTGCTCATTGTTTTTGCAGCAATGCAATTGCTAAGCTCTAGAGACCTTTATTTAGGAGGGTGTGTAGCAGAAGTACAGAAAAAAATTACTGCTGAAATCAAGAATGTGATTACCTTTTAAGTCATATTTATGGAATGCTACACAAACTGGAACATATTAAAATGATTCCATTCTTCAGTAATTCCTCAATGAATTAAGTTTAGAAAACAACATGTATGTGATCTTCTGCATTGATGATTATTTGTATTAGTATTCAACATGCTTTAATCTGATTAAAACGAGCTGTTGGTTGCTATGGGGTACTGCACTGGTGCAAATTTATTAACGGTTTATAAATGAGTTGTCTTTAAGTGTCAATTACATAACAAAAAAAAGGCGACAATCAGCCATTTTGTTTGCACTTTATGCACTGCTTTTAGTAACTACCGCAGGTTACCTGACACTTCATCCTGACGAAGGGAGGGTTAATCCCCCCCGAAACGTTGATGCACAGGTGCTCACAATAAAAAATAGGGGAAGCTCCCCACCTGCAACATATTTGGTGTCTGTGCGATTCTCTTTCCATTTTCCACTGAATGTTATGACGTGTGCTGACCGTCTTGAGAAATCTGCACCACCTAAGCAGGAACATCAAAGGAAAGGTGAGAGGTGCGGCTTTTTGCACATACAGTACCTGACACTTCAGCCATGAATACAGCATTGGCACCAATGCATCCCCCTACCCACCCATAACTTGTTGTATCATTCAGAAGTGCATATGATGCTCTGATCACATTGGGACTCTGTCCTTACAGCAGGCAGCAGGCACAGGCTTGACCTGCACCCCATGATTCTTCCCTCTGCACTTAGCACCAGATTTGATATGGTCACTTGGTCAGGATGGCTGAGTCATAATTTACAGGCAATTTAGGATTAGAGGGAAGCTGGTCTGGCACCAAATGTGTAGATATAAACCCTAGGGAGGATTCTGGTTTTGTGACAGAGATAGGCTATTGGAGTTATTGGACTAGTTAGGCGTTTGACCAGTGTTTTTATGGATATGCTTACACTGATCTATACATTGTAAATCATATTTAATACCCTAAGTTTTACTGTGCTGCTGCTTTTTCATTCTGAACATGAGGTATTAATATTCTGATGAAGTGATTTTAGTTATTTAAAGAAAAAAAAATACTATAACAAATAATTAGGGATCCACCGATTCCAGGATTCTGTTCAGGATTTGGCCAAGATTCTGCCTTTTTCAGTAGGATTCAGATTTGATCGAATCCAATTGCCTGGCACATCCAAGTCCAAAAAATCTGGTGACTTTTCATCACACAAACAAGGAAGTCAACATTTTTTGACTGTGTGCTGCAAGTGCGTTCTCTTTCCTCCTTTTTTCCCTAATTTACATATGCAAGTTAGGGTTTGGATTTGGTTCAGGATTCGGATGAATCTTTCACAAAGGATTTGAGATTCGGCTGAATCCTAAAATAGTGAATGCGGTGCATCACTACAAATAATAAAGTTGTTTATTTCTAAAGCTTCAAATATTTATAGCATCATTGTTTTTCATAGAGGTATACGAAATTAAAAGAGGGCCTGCTCATTATTTTGCTAGTTATTCACTTTGTGTACAGTGGGGCCCATTCAGTATTGTTACTCTGAATAATTACCTGTTTAGTAGTCACCTGACATTGTACTTCCCCAAAAGCTTTACCTTTTGTTAATTTCCTTAACTTATTACATATCCAAGCACCGCCATTGGATGGGCCACTTATTGCCGAAAACAGCAGGTGGTACAAGAGATATGGGGGGAGGTAACTGTCAGATTATATTTAGCAGGGCCCCCTATTAACTGCTACATTGCTTATTGGTTGTATTTTTGTATTCAATCTGTATTTTTGATGTACACTAGTACTTCACTCCAGAATATGTTGGCACTTATAAATATGTGATTATGATTATTATTCTTAATAATAATATTATTAGTTGTAATAATAACAACATGTCCATAAATTTAATTTTACAGTTTGTGCCTTACACCAGGGGCTTGTTGTAACTGTTTAAACACAATACCGATTGTTTTCCTTAACAAACAATGATGAGACACATTTTTTCCTGTATTTGAAATAATTTTGGTTCTAAAATTCAAAGATTTGCTTTGGAGCTCTGAGCTCATTTGACATGTATTTTTGAGCCAGCTTTTCAGTAATATTAAGAGTAGTCCACTTTTTTGTTGCAGTCGTGCCAGTGTGAGATAAGACATTAATGCTTGTAAAATCTTTTGCCTTTTGCAACTCAAACGTATGAAGTAAGGAGAATTCCTGAGGCAAACCAACCAATGCATGCTGGGTTTCCCCTTTTTTGAAACCTGCAATTATATCCTTTAAACCCAGCTACAAAGTAAGGGGTCCTCATGGTCCCTTTACGAATTTTTTTTTATTATTTTTTTGCCTGCAACCTTCACTCGCCATAGCCTAGGCCTAATTAAGAGAAGGCTGCTCATGCACACTAGGTCTCATTGGGTCTGTCACTCGTTAATCATATGACCTTCCCAGCCTTGGGTAATGACCTTGAAAGAATATATCAAACATGATGGCGGTGTGCAAGAAATTCAATTGTTTCTCTAAGTGCTTTTGGTCATTGCTGACAATTTCTATGGCACAGCTGTCCTGATCCGGCCAAGGCCTGCCTCTGTTAATCACTTCTCTGTCCAGAAATGATGGCAAGGGTGAAGGGGGAGGGGGACTGAAAGATTATGAATATACTTCAGTTATTAAAATCATATTTTAATTTTAAAATCATATTCATGGTGTTGTGTGCTTGAGTCATACAGAGAAATTGGAGTAGGGGTTTTCTTCCATATAGATATATACTTTGCAGAAGTCCAAAAAAATGCTTCCATAAAAAAATACTTTTTAATGAGGTGCAAACTGCAGACATCTTAGCACAACTTAAATTTGCCAAATATGATATTATAATATGATATTATATATATATAGATATATATATATATATATATATATATATATATAGAAAGTCCAAAGAGGTGCACACCTTCCTTATAAGTAACTGCCCAGGTGCTGGTAAACAAATAGTATAATATAGTAACAAAAAAAACCGCACTCACAGGACTTCAAAAGAAAGCCGCAAAGGCTGTGATTTATTGATCCGACGTTTCGGCTACAACTCTAGCCGTCCTCAGGAAGAGGACGGCTAGAGTTGTAGCCGAAACGTCGGATCAATAAATCACAGCCTTTGCGGCTTTCTTTTGAAGTCCTGTGAGTGCGGTTTTTTTTGTTACTATATATATATATATATATATATACACCATATAAGACCGCACACATCATTAAACGTTCAACACCAGGTGCTGTGCCAAACAGGTGCCAAACATTTTTTGGAGATGGGGCATGTTCTGCCCACTTTTAAATACATTCCGATCAATCATGTCCCCATGCCACGCAGGGGTGGTGATCTATCACGGATGTTGCTGCAGCGTGAATGCTTTTGGATAAAAACCCTGGATACATTAGCCCCACGAGGGTTAAATAAATACTACTCATTTAATTGCTTCCTAGATAAACGCTAGACTGTGCAACATTGTTAAATCTTTTACCTCCTAATATATGTCATAGTAACAATGTGGGAGTAACTACATTGTTTCTTTTTGCTTCTATTTGTATGATATTGTAATGCATTTTAATACAATGACATTACTTATGCTGTTCCAATCACGAGTTGGTATGTCATCAAGTGGGTGGGATTATGTAAGTTTTAAATTTTGTAACTGATACATGGATCCATTTATATGGAAAAGCATCTTGAGAAAGGTTCTCAACCATGAACCGAAACATTGATGCGATGTACAATTAATATTTTTCCATTAAAATTTGATAAAAGAATCGGTGTACGTGTAACCCTATATAAAAACACAGGTAAGGTAGCACTCACTTAATCAAAAAGTGAGTGCTACCTTACAGCAGGCCTGAGTGAGTGCTGCCTTACCTGTGTTTTTTTGTATGAGGAGGAGGAGAGACCCGGCAATCCCCCCAAAGGCTGTGCACCACAAACTTTCTCATTAACAGTAGAGTGCTGATACTGTGTGTTACTATATATATATATATATATATATATATATATATATATATATATATATATATATATATATATATATATATATATATATATATATATATTATAACATCAAATTGGCCATTGCAACACTTTTTTTGACAGTTCCATTCAGAATTATTGTAATTCAATGTTCCCCATATGATAGCATTTACTGAATGGAATGCTGAATGCAGGATTCAGCATTCGGGATTCTGGCCAAGATACAGCCTTTTTCAGCAGGATTTGGCTGAATCCAAGTGCCTAGCTGAACCGGATCAAAAAAATTATATGACTGCGTACTGCGCATGCGGTTCTCTTTGCCCCCTTTTTTTCTCCAATTTACATATGCAAATTAGGGTTTGGATTCAGGATTCGGCCGACTCTTGCACAGAGGATTCAGGATTTGCCCGAATCCTAAAATAGTGTATTTGGTGCATCCCTAGTGTACCTGATAAAGACCCAAGACAGGCTCCTAATGTTGCTGTTGATTCCCTTGCAAAATAAAAGCTTTATTTCATAGATAAGCTTTAGATTGTAAGCTCTTTTGGGCAGGGCCCTCTTTAACTCTTGTATCAGTTATTGGCTGTTATTATTTGTATGTAAACTGTATGTTCAATGTTTACACCCATTCATACAGCACTGTGGAATATGTTGACATTGTGATTGAAGTGGAACATCAGTGTTATAAAAATTCCACTAAAGTGTAGATGATATTTAGACGATATTTAATACATGTGTTTCATTAATTAGGGCTTCTTTATAAATGCCAGCCATGATAAGTGTCTCTAATGGGCACAAAATTGAAAAATACACATATCGCTTGCACCTGGCACAAGTACAGAGCAGCTGCTCTCTGCTTCTTTGCTTAAGTTGCATGCAGAGCACGACATTTAATTGTGCACTTCATACATCCATGAGCCACCCACATGCCAGCCCATTAGCTGATAAGCAGGGGCAGATATGTACCCAGCTGTACAGTTTGTACCAAGAACTGTAGGTCTAGGATACATAAGTGGGCAAACATGGCAAATATTTTTCTTAGTATCCTGTTCCTCCACCAAACAATTTTTCCTATAGCAAACACACTCATGCTGTGAGTTGCTGTCAGATTTCACCTGTTCTAATTGGCTTATTCCAGAATTATGTGATGCACACTAATACACAGCATGGTTGGATTGTTTGATGTAAGAAATAAATTATAGGTCGAGGAAGCACACTAATAACCCATCTGTATTTCAAGGACTATATTTGTATTTCTTGAAAAATAATTATTAAGCATCCAGTACAGTTCGGGCACATCAATTTAAGCATTGTTAATGTGTGTAGAAGCTTCAATATATTTCTCCTAACAAGATAGAATTAAATATCATAGACTGCAAAGATGTCATGCTCCCAGTCTTCATGTCACGTGTCATACAGTCCAATGGGATGTGTAATGGCGTGGGATCACCCTGGTCATTCAGCAGAAATTTTGATTGTGTTTATCACGATGTATAATTTGTGAATTTCAATGTCGTTCTAGAAACAGCCACTGTAAAAGCTGCTCAAATATTGTACATTTCCTCTTTGCATCCCAAATGGAGCAGAGGAAGTGATGAAACATAAGTGTGTTCATTTGCAAGATGGTTGCTATGGCATTATAGTCATTTTGTCTCGTCTTTGTCCCTTTGCTAGATTCGCATTTAGCTCTCCATCTCCTATCTATTAAATTAATTTTGACAAATCATTACATTTAGTAGGTGCCCATTATGCTCACAGGTAGAAACTTGTGAATAGAGAGAGACGAATCCCCAGCAGGTTGGACCTTATTGGAGAGGGTTTCTCTATCAAAGCCAGAGATACGGTATCTATAGTTCTGTTTACATAGGTTGAATACGATTTCCATTAAGCATCCTGGAGTCAGAATTACTGGCGGATTAAAGAGCAATGAGCGGTCCTGCAGCTAGTGCAACAAAAAAAAAGCCAGGCATTAGATTTCATTATAAATAATGCTGAAGAGTGGAAAAAGGCCATGAACAGAGGTGTATGTCCTATGAGGATGCTCTCTTCCTCTGACACTTTTTTTTCCTCTAAAATGAGAGGAATCTCTAAATGCATTTATCTCAACAACATCAGGCATTTGGGAGCGTAATGTTCCCCAGCTCTTGGCTGCAGCTGAGGTGCACGATATCCATATATATTTATATTTATCAGATTTATTTCTAGTACCTACGGCTGAAAAGGCTCGGCTTGATTAATATTTTCTGCTGTCCGGTTACCATGGCAATGGGGTCAGCAGATATAATACTTAATTTAATCTTCTGGCTGGCTCTGTGTGCATCACCAATGTCCCAAATAATAGAAAGCCTTCTCTTTTCTCTGCCTGTTTTTTTTTTCTCTTGCCTTGAATATTATAATCTTCACAGAAGACTCCATCGCCTAATTCATATGGAATAATTTTCAATTCAATAAAATAAATTCCTGGCCTTAGTACAGATGCCTGCCCCAGTCTGGTTTGCTCCCCCACCATCACGCGCAACCTTGGAAAGCGTGTCCTTATTTACCACCCTGCAATGCTAAACCTGCAGTGCTGCTCATATTAAAGTCCAATGTCCGGGTAACTTGCAGGCCTCTTGAATAATTATATATTATTTTTACCCACCAGTTACTTGACTACAAAAATATTATGAAGCACTAAAAGGCATTAAATAAATTGAACTGTGAATGTAAGGTCAAATTGTTTTTACAGCAGCAGCTTTCTCTAGTGCAACTAGTAACAAGATAGAGCAGGATTTACCAGGAAAACGAACAATACATATGATATGTGAATGAGTCTCCTTCTAGGTATGGATAATCCATTTATACATTTAAGGCATCACCTAAAGTGCCTTTTGCTATTTCTCTCATTGCATAAAGTGTTGTGAAGTCAGACTCTAGAAACCATCTAACATGGAAATTTTCTCTCATTTTGTTTAATGCACCAGGAATTGGGATCTCCAACAGATGTCTTGCCACAGGCCATTAATACATTTTGGAACACTGTATTTGATATTGTGTCTGTCCAAGAAATCATCCAAGCCATTCTTAAAGGCATTAACTGAATCAGCCATCACAACATCACCCGGCAGTGAATTCCACAACCTCACTGTCCTGACTGTGAAGAACCCCCTACATTGCTTCAAATGAAAGTTCTTTTCTTCTAGTCTAAAGGGGTGGCCTCTGGTACGGTGATCCTCTTTATGGGTAAAAAGGTCCCCTGCCATTTGTCTATAATGTCCTCTAATGCACTTGTAAAGTGTAATCATGTCCCCTCACAAGCGCCTTTTTTCCAGAGAAAACAACCCCAACCTTGACAGTCTCCCCTCATAATTTAAGTCTTCCGTCCCTCTAACCAATTTAGTTGCACGTCTGCACTCTCTCCAGCTCATTTATATCCCTCTTAAGGACTGGAGTCCAAAACTGCACTGCATACTCCAGATGAGGCCTTACCAGGGACCTATAAAGAGGCATAATTATGTTTTAATCCCTTGAGTTAATGCCCTTTTTTATGCAAGACAGAACTTTATTTGCTTTAGTAGCCACAGAATGACACTGCCCAGAATTAAACAACGTGTTATCTACAAAAACCCCTAGATCCTTCTCATTTAAGGAAACTCCCAACACACTGCCATTTAGTGTATAACTTGCATTTATATTATTTCTGCCAAAGCGCATAACCTTGCATTTATCAACATTGAGAGGCACATTTATCAAAGGTCGAATTTCAAATTCATGTGAGTTTTTAAAACTCCCATAAACTCCCATGAACTTGAAATTTGACCAATCTAAATTTATTAATAAAATAGAATTTTTAAAACTCGGATAAATAGAATCGTCTGAATAGAATGGAATTTAAAAAACTTGATTCGAGTTTTTTCTCTGAAAAAAACTCCAATGTCAGAAAGGCTGCAAACAACTCCAAATTGATCCATGGACCTCTCCCATTGATTTAAACAGCAATTCTGCAGGTTTTAGGTGGCGAGTAATCAAATTTTTAAAGGGCCAGAGAATAAAATCTCAAAAATCCAATTTGAATAACTCCCTAGTCGAATTTAACAGTTTTGACCATAAAAAAACTCAAAATTCGAGTTTTGAATATGTCCAGTAATAGTACTGGGCATATTTATAAATATGTGTGAAATACGTTACACTAAAAATCCTTGTGTGAAATGTATGCCATGCATGGGAATCACAGATATAATCTATTGCAGAAAGTAATTTGGCATAAAGGTATAGGATGCATGAGACCTTGGGTTTTCCAGATACATGTATGGGATCTGTTATCCATAATGCTTGGGACCTGGGGTTTTCCAGAAAATGGATCTTTCTGTAATTTGGATCTTCATACCTTAAGTCTACTAGAAAAATCATGCAAAGATTAAAGAAACCCAATAGGTTGGTTTTGCTTCCAAAAATGATTAATTATATCTTAGTTTGGATCAAGTAGAAGCTGCTGTTTTATTATTACAGAGAAATAGAAAATTTGGATTATTTGGATAAAATGGAGTCTATGGGAGACAACCATTTTGTAATTTGGAGCTTTCTGAATAATGGGTTTCTGGAAAACGGAACCCATTCCTGTTCCAAGTCTTTGAATAATTTGGAGCACCATGGAGCTTTTTTTTTTTAAAAAAAAAAAAAAAAAAGAAAATATATATATATATATGATTATTTTAGTTACTAAAAATATCTTACACTGAAAATTATCTTAATGCAATCTCAATCTGGTATAAATTATTGAAGTTAATGGGATCCATTCAGGCAGCAAAGAGCTTCCGGAGTGAAAGGGGTTCTAAAATCCTGTATAATAAGCCATGGCGCAGCTTTTTCAGGTGAAAAAAAAGAAAGTTACAGTCAACTACACCTTCGAATAAAATCAATACACAGTGGTCCATGATCCTTGAACCCACTGTTTACATCACTGAGACCTCGATTAATTGATAATATTATTTAGGAGCATATCTGAAATGTAAAACGCATAGGAATATTTTGGAAAAAACCCCAAAAAAACCATAAATGTTTATGAAAAATGTATTATTATTTTATTTATTTTTACATAGGAACAAAATGTATTTTTATACAGTGGCAGAATAAGATATTTTAGGGAGACCGGTTCTGTTGCCGATGTTAAATAGCCACAATGTAGAATTAAAAAAAATATTCCAAAGAAGACGGCAGCCTCTCTGGATTTGGCTGTGACTTGGGTACTGATTGCAGGTGAGCAGTGTTAACAGCTCTGCACAGTCAAAAGAAAAGGTCACTCTCTCTTTGTCCTTCCATTATTATTTGTAACAAAGCCATTGCTCCATTATTCTTCCTAATTTGCTGGACTCCTAATGGGAGCTGTACCTCCCAATTACCATGGCTGCCAAAGGCTAATTTGGTTACCCTCAGTGTCCACAGAAAGGAAAGTGTGACAGTTCTATGGGGGACATTTACATACTATACATCCCAGGAATGGAAAACAGCTGCCTGCAACTTCTTCCTCTCTAATGGTAATTAGGGTTGATTAGCTTCCCCTCAGCTCCCCTTTATTCTGCTTTTCACCTCCCAGATTCTGGTCCTGGGATGGAGCAGCTGATTGAGTGCGGTGTGAGTAGGGGAGACTGGGATATAACCTTTTGTCTGAGCTTGAGTTTATCATGAGGTCTGGCTGAAGCGATTGTTCCTCTCACCCCTATCGTGATCCGACACTGGGTTTAGCATTTAATAAACCCAGGAAAAAGACTGGTGTAAAGTGTTTGGCTGTGTATGGATGCACATCACTTTATATAAGGAAGGACTGACCTACAGCAATCCAGCTGTTGAACTACAACACCCAGCAACTAATGAAAGCGGAAATAAAATGAAAAAAATGAAAATACCTGCTCCTAGTTTCTATTGCATTTGGTTCTTTCAGGGAAATATTTAAAGAATAGGAGACAGTCTTGTTCGCTGTGTCTTTGGATTAAGGTTTCATTTATAAACAAAAAAATGTTTATCTCTCATAGAGAGCTGTCTTTAAAAGGGTCCAAGCAGAGAAAAAGCTATGTGAAACCCTGCAGAGCGAGAAATGTGTGGTAAAAAGCTCCGCAGCTGAAGGCTGTCAGGGGTTCTGGGAGTTGCAGCTTAACAATTGCTAAAGGGCCATAAAATAGACAGTTCTACTTCATATCAATAATTTAAACCTCTCATTTCCCCAGTAGAGTATTTTGCCTATGGCCCCACCACCAATAAAGATGGCCCTAGAGCTTTGCCTGTTCATTGCCCTTGGCAATTTATATCAGTGTGGCATCTTCAAAAATGAATTAAAGTCAGATTCTAACCAAAGGACAATAAGGCTCACTCATTAATGCTAGGCACAAAATGGAAGCAGAATTATAATTACGCCATATCTAAATACCATAAATACGTTGTAGAAATTATACATCATTATATCAGTGTCTGTACCAGTAGAGCTTACAATCTAAGGTCCCCAACATTTATATGAACACTATAATCAGATTTTTTTCAGGGGCCAATTAACCTTCCTGAAGGGCTCCCATTAAAACACCATACAGAAACTGCTGGATCTCACAGGCTCAAACTGTGCTAGTTTGTGTGCAATTTACCAAGAGGTAAACATTTTTGTGCATGATTGCAGTGGGTGTAAATACATTTGTATTCTAGGAAAGTGTGTTGCATTGTGGGTAAAAAAAACACGAAAAATGCTCTTATTTAATAAACGTGATTAATAATCAAAATATCATAGCACTGCTTAATGAGTTAGGGCATATACTATTGTGTCAGTAGTGGCTGCTAGTGGTGGGCAAATCTGTGCCATTTTGCTTAACCACAAAATTCGCAAATTTACCGCAAAATTTACCGCAAAAATTCACGAAAAACATCGAAAAATTTGGGAAACGCATTGAAGTCAATGGGTGTCAAAATAATTTTGACATTCCGTCAATATTGGCACAAGATTATTTTGTCCAGATGCATCAGAATCATTTTAAAACACGAAAATTTTCACTGGTGAATTTTCGCTGCTGTTTCGCAAATTTATTCATGGGCGGCGTAAATCGGAATTCGCTGCAAATTTGTGCCTGCTAAATTTATTGGCCCATCACTAGTGACTGCACCTATGCAAGAACTGTGCTACTGGGCACACAAACAGAGGGATTCCCTACAGATAAATGATGCACAAGGCAATCCACAGGACCAGAAGTAGACTGTCTGTAATAATGTTTTAGTCCATTTTTAAGCACATTTATATTTAACTTTTGCTTTATAAGACAACACAGTAGAACCCCCATTTTACGTTTTTCACGGGACCAGAAAAAAACAGTGTACAATCAGGGAAACGTAAAAAGCATTATATATTGGTGCCACCAGAAAATTGTGGAAAATGTAGAAAAATGTAAAATCGGTATAAGTCAAATTGGGGTTTCACTGTAAATAATCTATATTCAAATTAATTTTATTTAAGCATGGCTATGCAAGGCATAAACATTTACTATAAATAGATGCTACAGCATGAAATGCATACCTTCTGCACTATCCAAGTTCACATGTATTTATGTGTGTTTGTATACAGCATGTGCTACTGGGGGTATGTATGGTCTGCAAAAGAATCAGCTAATTACATGTGTGCATCTGCTTCATGTTTTCATAGTGTGACGAGTCCATGGGAATGGTTGCATTCAGCTTGGTTATTAGTTGTTGCCTGTTTTGCTGTCCTAGTAACTTGTTTTAATGTGCAGAACATATGCATGATAAAATCAAATTCCACTTGCCTAATAACTTGACTCTGGCTCACCAACAAGCATTGCCTTTATGTATTAAGGTGTATTTTCAGGCAATTTAAAAGTCATTTTTAGGACAGCCCTATAATGTTTAGAGACACTTGTGACAGTCTGTTGACCAGTGGACCTTAGACTGGTCCCTGGATGCCATTTTTCTTCCTTTTAACTAAAGCAGTCATAGGTCACAGTTCATGCCCTTTAAGGTCAGCTATGATTGTCAAGATAGGGAGAGCCCTCCATATGTTTCCTGCAAGTGTAAGAATGCAGCTATTGCTGTGGAACCATGCAACTACAGGCAGGGATTGTGCATGTCAGTCTGTCCCTCTACTGTTATGCTTACCATTGAAGTGACAACAGATAATTTATTTTATGCAAAACACGAAGGTCTACCTGAAAACTACTAAGGGCAGAGACACGCTGCGATTCGGGGAGATTAGTCGCCCGGTGACAAATCTCCTCTTCTTCGGGTGACTAATCTCCCCGAACTGCGTCCCCTGCTTTCCCACTAGGAGCAATTCATTTTCCGAAGTCGCCCCAAAATTAGCCTCACGAGGAAACTTCGGGCGACTTCGGAAAACAAAGCACTTCATTGCAGTGTGTGTCTCTGCCCTAAGAAGTGCAGGTCCTTTACCATATTTATCAAACAGTGAAAATAGAGTTTATGAGAGATCACAGCTTTTTTTTAGATGTGTATTTTTCAGCCTTCAATATATTTACCCCATAAACTACCACAGAGAGACCTGATAAGGAAAATGGCATATTACAAAAACATGCACAGTGTATTTTAAGGCCTGTACATCAGCCATTAAGAAGGAGCATTTGTGTTAATGCCAAGGGGGAACTAATATGCCTTTTGTGGAAACTGTTTTTGTTTTGTAAAATAATTTAAATTGCAATGTTATTTGTGTAAATGCTCTCAGATGTGCAATGCTATATATGTGCCCATTATGATTATTGTGGTTCTTTCCAATATAGATGGATAGGGAGGGGAAACAGACAAAAATATACATACATGGGAGGTGGCATGTGCTTAAATTTAGATGGGGAAGTAAATTGAGTTTACATTTATATATGTGTGTGTGTGTGTGTCTCTGCATTTATTTTGAAGGGTAAAATTCTTAAATTTGGAAATTATTTGGAATTTGAATCACTTGCAATCTAGGCCTGTAGCAAATATTGCACCATTTAAGAATTTCATTATTTTAGAGCTTTTGCAAAGAGGGCATCTTAAGCACGGCTTTTAACTCTGGTGATTAAAGCATCACAAATATCAGTGGGGTGCTATGTGAATGCAAGTCAATTTCACATTTTAAAGGGATAACTGTGGGTCAGGAGCTGCTTTGTATTGCTTTCTATTGTGGCCAGAGATTGCTTACAAAATATTTTGCATGATTAACTCTCAACATGGCCACATTCAGTATGAGATTGTAGACCAAGATGGTATTTTACTATCATGGCCAAGCATTACTCTATTTACTAACATTCAACATTCTATTTTTTCCATGAATCAAAACTTTTCTCTAAAAGTTGGACAGTGTAAAAACCACAAAAAACGCTAATACAAAACTTTGACATGAAAAAGTAGTCAATGAAAACTACTAAGGGCAGAGACACGCTGCGATTCGGGGAGATTAGTCGCCCGGTGACAAATCTCCTCTTCTTCGGGTGACTAATCTCCCCGAACTGCGTCCCCTGCTTTCCCACTAGGAGCAATTCATTTTCCGAAGTCGCCCCAAAATTAGCCTCACGAGGAAACTTCGGGCGACTTCGGAAAACAAAGCACTTCATTGCAGTGTGTGTCTCTGCCCTAAGAAGTGCAGGTCCTTTACCATATTTATCAAACAGTGAAAATAGAGTTTATGAGAGATCACAGCTTTTTTTTAGATGTGTATTTTTCAGCCTTCAATATATTTACCCCATAAACTACCACAGAGAGACGCTGCATGGTAATTGTTGCCCTATCAGAAATTAGTTACCTAAGATATTTGTTTTGTTTTCATTTTCAGCAGGTTGGTAAATATTTTACTCAAACCTGGGGAGGAAGGGTTTCCCTAGGAAAAAACAAGATTATGCACTCATTGGTAGCGAAACCGACATACTTTTTTTAAACATACCTTCATTGTAAATGCAGGCAGAGCAGGACAAAGGAAAATATGAATATGTAAAAAAATATTTTACTACAGACTGTTTGCACTAGGGATGTCCAGCCTGCAGTTCTTCACAATACCCAGAATGCCTTTAAAACATATAAAACAGTTAATGTGACGCAGGTTGGACATCCCTGGATACACCAAACTACCAACCTCATATAAAGACCCATTTAATAACCTGTATGGATACCCCTTATTAAGTCCAACCTGCAGCTTTTTTTTAATAATATCTTCCAGTATCCCTAATAGGCCTTTGGTTGTAAGCATATGCTGGGAGCTGTAGCTGGCCAACAGATTTAATAGCAGATTTAACAGCCCTGGTAAAGGCTAAAGTAATACTGATCTAACAGCATGGTGTTAAAGTGTTTTAAACTGCAGAAGTTCCTAATATACAATGAAGATTGACTATTTTATGCAAATGCTGCTCTGTGGGGCCCCACAAAGTGTAAAGTCCAGGGTGGTATTCCCTTCTTGCACTTTCTAAAGATTACACTTGATTTGATATTTGCTGTTCTGATATTTATTGCTCACATTTACCACTTTAGGTAAGTAACCTCAAAGTTTGATCAAGCGGACTGGGTGACATCAGTACTAACACTATGTATGACATCATAGTTGATGGCAATGGTATGTGTCATATAGCTGGGATTTCAGATTAAAATGGCTGCTTTTTTCACATATGTTAAGGAACAAAAATCTCCATATTCACCCAGGCCACTGTGTCTTTCAATCACCTCATTGCTGAAATGGCACTGAAATCAGAAATCTCATTTTCTCCATTTGTACAAATTGCTAATAAATCATTTTGAGTGAGGGACATTGGCAGACGGGCTCACTCCTTGTGAGATTGCATTTCTAATTAGTAAGTAGAGAGGGGCCCTGCGTATCTCCAAGCGAAGGTGGGATGCTTGCCCTGTGACCTCACTGCCGCTGTGACCTGCGAAAGAAATGAATGTCTAATCAAGATAAAGAGACGGCCGTTGTTATGGCCTAACATAGGAACGGAGAATCCAACGCTGGATTGGCGCATTACACTCCTGAAATGTAAAACCGAATGGATACTGTTAGAGAACATGTTACCGGCCCTGCTTTGTTGTACAGCAAGGCAGACTTGCAATCAGAGCCGAGGAAGATCACAAGAGAGTGAAAAAAGATTAATTATTCGTGAGTTTCAAATTTAAAGAGCCACCAGCACATGAAATGACATATAGTGCCTGTAAAAATAAGAAGTGATCATACACATGGCAAATTGTGATTTCTTGCTACCTAAATGCAAATTTCTAAAACCCTTTGTTTAGATTCGTGTTAAGTGTTTTGCCATGTTGCATGATAAGTATTACCAAGGTGTTTGATACTAGCAAGGCAAAGAGAGCCAGAAGTACTGTGTGCTTGGTTATGTAAAGAAATAAAGCTATGGGATACGGTGCGGAAACCCGTTATCCAGAAAGCTCTGAATTATGGGAAGGCCATCTCCCATAGACTCCATTATAAGCAAATATTTCTCATTTTTAAAAATGATTTCCTTTTTCTCTGTAATAATAAAACAGTACCTTGTACTGGACCCAAACTAATACATAATTCATCCGTATTTGAGGCAAAAGAATCCTATTGGATTTATTTAATGTTTAAATGATTTCTTTTAGTATGGGGATCCAAATTAAGGAAAAAATCCCTTATCTGGACAACTCCAGATCTGGATAACAGTTCCCATACCTGTATAATGTTTTGTAATGGACGAAAACTATTGCCACAGACTTTAAGATTAGGGTAACATAATAAACAGTATATTGCTTTTTAGGTTAATAAACATTATAAACAGGATATTTAAAGGGCATTGAGTACTTGAAATGTAAATCATATACTTTATGGATGTTTCACAGCAGAAATTAAAGTGTAGACAATGTGCCACCATAAGTATAAATATCTGGTGTGTTAAGTATAAAGAAATACTATGATGAACAATATGAAGCCTTCTGAAGCCGTCAGAGGTGGTATATTGTACCCTATATGCTGCTGGTAAACAAAGGACACAGGTCAACAAAAATAAGGGTCATTAAGATCTGGGACACTTCTTATGACACCTGGGGCTGGAGCCCTGGATATCCACATCTACCCATTTTCATGTACATTAGAAAGGAGAGCTAGTGTCATTTTCTATTATAGTGGGTCCCATATGGTGCACCTACTATATCTCTCCTAATGCGTGCCGTGATTGGTTCCCCTAAGCATCTGACACAGGGCACCTGTAACAGAACGTCATTGGTATATTTTTGCGACCAACTGGTGAAATGACCTCCATGATGACTTTCTCTGCTAGCAAGCTGTGATATTCATAGGGCAATATTAGAAGCATCATAATAATAATAATTTCTCACATCAAAGCTGCCCTCTGCCTGACAATTACAGTGTGATTGAAGCTATCCTCCAAAAGAAACACATGCTCTATGCGTGTTGTGTGTGTGTGTGTGTTTTGCTTTTTTTTTATGAGCAAATTGGTTTTTCAGGGGCCATAGAAGGAGCGGACGGGAAGTTTAAATCCTACTCACCGCCTGAGGGTTTCATTCAGCAGGGTTGAAAATGTAACATCTAAAGATTTATTTATTTATTTTTAAATTGATAGCCAAGAATAAAAGAGAATGGCAGTAGAAGCTGATCAGGAATGAATAAAGTCTCCTTTTAAGCTGAAATAATGCACCCTTCCTCCCAGAAAAGCCGGGCTGTAATTGCTTGCAATCACTCGGCACAAATTGTCTGCTCGCATTTGCTTTTTAATTTTGTATAATCTGGTCCATTTCGCTCTCTCTGCCTTTGAGCTTAACCTGACTCTCTCTCTCGCTCTCCCCGCACCCCTTTCTATCCCCCTCTCTCTCTGTTTCTGTCTTTCCTCTTGGTCTTGGTTTAATTCTTCAGTGCAGTTAAAAAAATTGTAATAATTCCCAATGATATTTGATGTCTTTTACTAACCAAAGGTACTTTAAAGAAATTAATGATTAGCCATGTATTTCATCTACACTAGTTCAGATCCTGTGTGTCAAAGGATGTTTTGTGTATTTGTTCAAGATGAAACTGATCCATCCGCATTATCCCTGGAAAGGACCTCCGAAAAGCACACACAGAGCAAAGTATTGGTTCCTAGAGTAATGGAAGTCTATGTTAACTTCCAGTTCTTCCTAGAAGCTACAGGTTCTAGTAGCCTATTTACAAATGAGGAGAGCACTTCTCAGTAGCAAAAAATGCTGTGTTGTGTTTATTTAGGGCTACTACACAACATGTTTCGGGTTATTGTAATAACCCGAAACATGTTGTGTAGTAGCCATAAATAAACACAACCACAGCATTTTTTTGCTACTGAGAAGTTCCCTTATCTAGATTATGTGGGGGTAACAATATATTGGAGCTAGGGAGTGCAATTACCACTCGATGAAAAAAGCTGCAAGTCAGAAACAATAAAAACTGTTTAAAAAATGAGACAAAAGCCATTGTAGTCCATGGGGATGATGCTTTGCAGGTAGCTGCTTTTATCATGGGTTTTATGGTTTCTCACTATTCATTCAACATAAACGGTGAAAAGTCATCTGAATTGAAATGATCCAATCTACAATAATGGGGTAAAAGTCCCTAACTCACCCCTACTCCATATGTGGTTGGTTTAGGGTACAGATATGGGACTGGTTATATAGAATGCTCGAGACCTGGGGTTTTCTGGATAACGGATCTTTCCATAATTTGGATCTTTATACTTTAAGTCTACTAGAAAATCATGTCAACATTAAATAAACCCAATAGGCTGATTTTGCTTCCAATAAGGATTGATTATATCTTAGTTGGCATCAAGTACAGGTATAGGATCCCTTATCCGGAAACCCGATATCCAGAAACCTCCGAATTACGGAATGGCTGTCTCCCATAGACTCCATTTTATCCAAATAACCCACATTTTTAAAAATGATTTCCTTTTTCTCTGTAATAATAAAACAGGAGCTTGTACTTGATCCCAACTAAGATATAATTAATCCTTATTGGAAGCAAAAACAGCCTGTTGGGTTTATTTAATATTTAAATGAATTTCTAGTAGACTTAAGGCATGAAGACCCAAGTTACGGAAAGATCCATTATCCGGAAAAGCCCAGGTCCCGAGCATTCTGGATAACAGGTCCCATACCTGTACAAGGATCTGTTTTATTATTACAGAGAAAAGGAAATCCTTTTTAAAAATGTGAATTATTTGGATAAAATGGAGTCTATGGGAGATGGCCTTCTCGTAATTCAGAGCTTTCTGAATAACGGGTTTCCAAACAATGGATCCTATACCTGCATTAATTTTTTGCATTTACTCATTGGACACTGGAAGGAAGGTACCAGTCTTATCCACCTATACTCCACCATTACTTTTTAATTTTGTGAAGTACATCCTATACCTTTATATACATCAAAGATGTTGAACCTAAAACCCTCTAGCTGCTATAAAAGCTATTATTATAGTTCAGGCAGCTGAATGTCCTGAGTTGCTGGCAGTTGTAGTTTAATAACAGATGGAGTCTTCCTCCCTCTTCTCTAAATCTGGCTCTTTACTCATGCTTACCTCTTTGCTAAATTAGAAAGGTAAGCATCTTTCAGTGATGCTCATATGTTGCTTTGGATCTGTACTCTCTCTTCACTTTTCAGTTCCACTGGATAACTGATAACCCAATGCAGGTAGAACAAAAATGAAAGAAATGTTAATCTTCATTAAGTAGGGTTCTAACACTAATGTAATGATCTAGGCACTGTAAGATGTTTGCCTTTCTTAACTGCAGCCAGTCTGTGCTAAGCCACATGGAACGTCTAAAGCCATGAATTATATTGAAGCCGTGTTACTGTTATATATATCCCTGAAACTATTAGCACAAGCTAAATCAGGCAAGTTATTGGTGCTCATAATTAGCATGACAGTATGAACAACAATGTAGTATCAGGTGATTGCACTGCTGAGCAGCAAGATGGTTGCAAAGCCCTATAGAGCTTCTACTTGGAGCAACTTTGCCTCTCTCCCTCACAGATGGAGGAATAGCTTCCTTGTTGACAGATGCAGCGATTAGAAATCACCTGTTTATTTTTTTGCCTGTTTCCAGCTGATTTACATTCTGCGGATTGCATGACTTTCATTTGAAATTCCAAGCAGCGGACAGGCAAGCAATCAGGAGTCTGAAATAAGCCGAATTGAATAAGCTGTTAAAGAAAGGGCTCATTTTTAGCAATAGATGTGAGCCCAAAGTATGTCATAAAAAGATACTTAATGCTTCACCTGATAAGGAAAATGGCATATTACAAAAACATGCACAGTGTATTTTAAGGCCTGTACATCAGCCATTAAGATGGAGCATTTGTGTTAATGCCAAGGGGGAACTAATATGCCTTTTGTGGAAACTGTTTTTGTTTTTTAAAATAATTTAAATTGCAATGTCATTTGTGTAAATGCTCTCAGATGTGCAATGCTATATATGTGCCCATTATGATTATTGTGGTTCTTTCCAATATAGATGGATAGGGAGGGGAAACGGCCAAAAATATACATACATGGGAGGTGGCATGTGCTTAAATTTAGATGGGGAAGTAAATTGAGTTTACATTTATATATGTGTGTGTGTGTGTGTCTCTGCATTTATTTTGAAGGGTAAAATTCTTAAATTTGGAAATTATTTGGAATTTGAATCACTTGCAATCTAGGCCTGTAGCAAATATTGCACCATTTAAGAATTTCATTATTTTAGAGCTTTTGCAAAGAGGGCATCTTAAGCACGGCTTTTAACTCTGGTGATTAAAGCATCACAAATATCAGTGGGGTGCTATGTGAATGCAAGTCAATTTCACATTTTAAAGGGATAACTGTGGGTCAGGAGCTGCTTTGTATTGCTTTCTATTGTGGCCAGAGATTGCTTACAAAATATTTTGCATGATTAACTCTCAACATGGCCACATTCAGTATGAGATTGTAGACCAAGATGGTATTTTACTATCATGGCCAAGCATTACTCTATTTACTAACATTCAACATTCTATTTTTTCCATGAATCAAAACTTTTCTCTAAAAGTTGGACAGTGTAAAAACCACAAAAAACGCTAATACAAAACTTTGACATGAAAAAGTAGTCAATGGGAGCTGCTCTGATCCTATTCAACCTTTTTTTAGCCATTCAGACTTTTAGAGGGCTTTCTGATTTTTTTAGTTAGTAATTGTCCCAAAGAGGTTTTCATATTTTTTGTGCATCGATCAGTGTTTTTTTTTTGTTCTGTCTTTTTGTATTCCAGTTTATTTGTGGTTTCAAAAACCTCTAAAACCAAGAATGTTGATAAATGAGCCTCCCCATGTTCATCAGTCTGTTAGGGTGATTTAGGGCTCTTACACATGGGGGGTTTTTCCTGCGTTCCCCCGCCCATTCAATTTTTGAGAAGGGGGCGGTATTCACACAGACACATGCATGGATGCAGCATGTTGCATTGCACCTGCATTCGGCGCATACATGTGTCTGTGTGAGTTTAGCCCCCTTCACAATAATTGAGTGTGTCTACTCCTGCGCAATGCAAGGGAGCACAGGAACAAATGCCCATGTGTAAGAGCCCTTAGTCAGGAAACTGCAGTTATTTCACCAAATTATTGGGTCAGTATAATGTGACCATTTTAATAAGAAGTAAAATCCTCATATTAGTTATTAGGTTAGGGGTTCAAATGATGACTTGGCGTGGAAATCAGTCTATTGTATAACCATCTTTACCCTCTCTTTCATATGTGCATAGGACAGTGTCACTTTTGGCACACTTGTACTGTATATGCACACGTTTCTGCACCAAAATCTGTCAGTGGATACTTAATATTAGAGAATGGGAGTGGATCAGCCTTTTCGCCTAAGAGAAGAAGAAGAAGAAGAAGAAGAAGAAGAAGAAGAAGAAGAAGAAGAAGAAGAAGAAGAAGAAGAAGAAGAAGAAGAAGAAGAAGAAGAAGAAGAAGAAGAAGAAGAAGAAGAAGAAGAAGAAGAAGAAGAAGAAGAAGAAGAAGAAGAAGAAGAAGAAGAAGAAGAAGAAGAAATGTAGTTATATTCGAATTTGAACATGGACCACCTGCATGGGTGGGTGTTAAGAATGAAAATGTCATTATAAGCATACTGTTTTCTTGTTTTCATGTACATTGTATGGCATTCTGGGAACTGCTGGCATTTGTATTTATACAGTTTACAGCTTGTATCCATGTGAAAAGAGATGGCCATGTGTTTTTTAATCCCTGCAATTTAAATGAGGCATTATCTTCAAGTTAAAGGGACATTGACATTTGTAAAAATGCGCCAAACGTTATAGCCTTTCTGCTATAATTACAACATCGAACTTTACCACCAAAACGCAGGCTGAGTTTAAAGTGTTGGAAATGTTTCAATGCAGCAATTAAAATAATATATATTTTGAACATATGTGGTCTAATTACAGTAAAACGATGTGTCAATATGATTTTCTTAAAAATTATTTTTGGAGCATGCTGTGACCATTGAGAAAATCAAAGCAAATACATACACCCAACTGAGTGCAACATTCCTACACAGAATTGAAAATGAAGGAAATCAAATCCAATAGTTTGTGGAAAATCCTGCTCACACTCCTAGTAGCAAATATTCAGCACAGAATTTATTATGGGTTTTCAGTAATCTTGAAACTTTAATGGAAAACACCAAATGAGTAAAATAAAACTATAGTCTACGCAATGAAACATCTAATTATTGGTTAAATGAATTGTAATACCGTACAGGACATAGAATAAACGTGTATCGCAAATGAGGCTTTTATTAGTATTTTAAGACCAGCATGAATTTCAATACAGAAAGAAAAAAAATAATGAAAAAACAATAACGGAAAATCTTACTGCTGTAATCTTTTGTGGGACTTTCTATATTTAATGGGTGCCAAGACTTTTCCATTGTCAGGTCTCTGTTTAGTGATGATATTACATCAATATCCAAGGGTTCTGTTACACTTACAATTGAAAGAGAATTTTAATTGCTATGTGTACTCTTTTACTATTACTGAAAATTGATTCAATAAATAATTGTTTCTCTAATGAGTATACCATGGTAATTGGCATTGCCATAATTCCACAACATTCTGGATATCAGTTTTCCAGGTAACAGCCTATGTTTGATCAAATGCTTTTTTTTTTTGTTTTTTTAATAAAAACTGAATAATAAGAGGATGGTTATTTGTTTGTAGGCCTCAGTATCACATGCTACCTTTTGGGCACTAGAATGCAGAAAATTCCACCAGATATTACAGATAATGGCCCAGATTTAATTTAGTAAAAACAACTCCCATATATGGTAATACAGTTTTCACATAAACAGTGAAATAAGCTTTTCTTATTCAATTGAGTCTTGCTCAGTCTTTATTATATCTTAGCCTATATGCATCTTGGGGGTTTCAGATAATGCTTACACTTCCATCTCATATCAATATAATTACTTAGGGTAATTACCCTATCGGGTGTGTATGTAAAGAATTATTATCCATATTAGAAAACAGAGGTACATATATTAAACTGGAGTGTATGAAAAATACAATAAAAGCCAGCCAATTCTCCCCTGCTGCCTTGCAGTGCTGGGATCCTAAGTTTAATTCAAGTCAAGGAGCTGCAATCTGGAAGGAGATTGTATGTTCTTACTGTGTCTGTGTGGCTTTCTTACCACACCCCAAAAACATACAGGCAAATTAATTGGCTCCTGATAAAACTGACCATAGTGTGTGTGTGAATGTGATGGGGACTTAGATTGTAAATTCTAAATAAACAAGGTGTTATGTTTTGGGTAGCCGAGGACGAGAAGAGTATAATAGTGCTTTATTAGCAGAGACTCATGCAGCCATTACACAACAGTAACTTTCACTTTTAAGCTGTCAGGAAGTATGCACAGTATAAGTCTGGGCACAGTGACATCTACAGGCCATTTGTATAAACACCACACAAGGACTGATGTGAATATAATGTTTGTAAAGCAAGGTAAATATGTCAGCACTGTATCAATAAAGAATAATAATAACAGCAGAAATTTCTAATTCGCAGGAGCTTAGATGACGTGGGTTGGGGCTATAATCTGGAAGAGTATGTTGCAGACATGTATTTCAGCCCTCCTTGAAAACACGCCAATTAAAGTCTCAAAAAGCTTCAACCAACTGTAACAAATTTTTAAATGCTGTGCAAGTTTTTTTATGCTTTTGTGTTCAATATTGTTGTCTTACTAAAACTCTGATCATTTTTAGGGACACAATGGAGCTGACTGCAATAGAAGGGGGTACAAACTCAAAAAACACCATCCAAGGGCCACGTAGCAACGGTGGTAAGACACAAAATAGGTTAAGAGGCTTGCTTGGGCTAAGAAACAAAAGAAATGCACTGCTGAATGGTATTCCAAGTTTGAAACTTTCAGGTCATCACATGTACGTCACGTGACGTGAGATAATTCACTTTCAATGTTTAATAGCAAAAGTTAAGCACGTGGGAGGCAGCACTATGGTTTAGGGGCACTTTGCTGCCTCAAACATTGGGGACCTGTTTTATGATGCTGTTTGTTATTCTGAATCAAAGAAGCTACCACTTTATTCTTCAGTGCCATTACATAACATCTGGTATGAGAATTTTGGAGCAGCCCTTTTGTGCTATTACAGGATAATGAGTATAAGCATTTCAGACTGACACGAAGAAGGAATATAAAGTAAAGCTAAAAGTGATGACGTTAAACACACTCAGTTGATTTGGGTTAAACTGGACAGAAAGGTCAGCTAGGTCAGATTCCTGGGCATTTCTGCATCAGTGTGTATCAATAGTTAGAGAGAAAGATGATAGATAGATAGATAGATAGATAGATAGATAGATAGATAGATAGATAGATAGATAGATAGATAGATAGATAGATAGATAGATAGATGGATGATTATAATAGATAGAGAGATAGATAAAAAGATAGATGATAGACAGAGTGATAGATAATAGATAGATGAATGATTGTAACAGATAGATAGAGATAGATATATTAGATGGAGATAGATAGATAGATAGATAGATAGATAGATAGATAGATAGATAGATAGATAGATAGAGTGATAGATATTAGATAAATAGATAGATAGATAGATAGATAGATAGATAGATAGATAGATAGATAGATAGATGGATGATTATAATAGATAGAGAGATAGATAAAAAGATAGATGATAGACAGAGTGATAGATAATAGATAGATGAATGATTGTAACAGATAGATAGAGATAGATATATTAGATGGAGATAGATAGATAGATAGATAGATAGATAGATAGATAGATAGATAGATAGAGTGATAGATATTAGATAAATAGATAGATAGATAGATAGATAGATAGATAGATAGATAATTAGACAGATAGACAGAGTGATAAATATTAGATAGATAGATAGATAGATAGATAGTTCGGCCACTGTTTATGCTACAATCCCAGGATTATATAGTGAGCCACGTACATTTCTAGACGGTATAAGGTGATAAAAGCCAGTGTTTTAGCCCCCATTGGTTTAAAACATGTGAATGATATATTATTGAAATCCAAATTAATTGAGAAGAAGTGTTTCAGTTCAATATTGTAGCACTGACTCTACTGATTTAAGTGTCTTTAAATGTGCACAGGAGTTAAATTACAATGGAACAATTGTAATGGCCATTATTTGTCTTTGGCAAAGAACTAATCAATGAGGCAGGTAATACTGATTTAAAATACCCATACATCTCAATTTTCCTGTATGCGCCAGCAAATCATCAATTTGTTATTGGTATCAATCAGTGGGTTAAATGCTAATAATGCAGAAATTAGAAAAAAAAAATCATCAGTTGATACAGACCAGCTGAAGCCTCTAGTTTTACTCCTGTTTCCTGGTATAACTGAAAGACTGCATTGCTTCAATGGCTCCCATATTGGACCATTTGAAATGAGAGTCTGCTGACAATGGATAAATATATGCAGCATCATTTTTTCCTGGAAGTGTCCTTTAAAATAAAATATGGGAGGTGTGCTTTAGTGTTCCATTGTCACTATCCAGCGGAAGCATATTTTTTGTAACATTAATTTTGTAACATTAATTTTCTCACTTCTTTTCCTTGGCCTAGAAGACTTACTCATACAATTGCATATTCAGTGTTCAGATTATGAATGTCATTCCCACTGCACTATACTAATAATAATAATAATAATAATAATAATAATAATAAGCATAGCGGTTTGAGTTGTATTTTTAAAAAGTTTTTACTACATATATAAAAAAATGATGTAGATTTTGAGATTGTATACAATAGTGGACAATTGCTGGATGTCAAAGGTGAGGGTCTAGTATTGAAGATGTCAGAAAACCATTGCCATAGAACTCAATTCCAAAATTAATACTGGAAAGTGGAATTGGAGAAGGCATTTTGATTATCAACCATTGCTCTTTGCTTGTAAAAAAAATTCTCTAAACTATGTTTGTACTGTTATACTAATCTCCAAACGTTTTACTCTTTACATATATACAGTTTTATCCTATTGCCAAGAACCTATAACATCACTGATCATCATTTTTGTCATGCCTTTGAAATCAAAGCTGCACTCCTCAGTTGTTCAGAATGTATGTTTATTTATTATTATTTTCCTATATTTATATAGCACTGATATTTAAGGCGCTGCTTTAAAGAAACTGTTCATTACTCACTGTTGTCCCAGGCCCACTATGGCCGCTATGGATGGTTTTGAAGTGTAGGAGTCAAACCCACACAGACTCGGGATGAACAAAAGGTAAATAAAGTTAATGCAGATAGAGCCATTGTCAGAACTGAACTCTAGAGCCATTGTCAGAAACAAGTGTAGAGGCAAATAGACGTGAAGATAAGTCAGTGATTTCACCAGAAACTTAAGTAATGAGAAGATATCTCCTTAGTTGGAAAAAAATCTAACATGTTTAAAGTCTGTTGGAGACATGCTAGAGGTTAAAGAAAGACTTGAAATAAGGGACTGCTGGTATTAATATAGTGGAATGATCATGAGGGAGATGTGAATGAACAGGGTAATCTGTGCAGGTGCTGAGATGGGTGAATGAAACAACTTTATTCACAATCTGTTATGGCTGAGTCTCCAACTGGTTTGTTTCTCAGCAACCTTCCTAAATCTATGAGAGATTACACAAACACAAGATGACTTAATTGGGCACATAAGCCTCTTTCATTGCCTCACACGGAATCCAGGAGCTACTGAAAGGGTGCATTTGAAAAGAGAAACTTTAAAAAAGCTACTGTGATAGATAATAATAGATGTAATAAAACATAATAAAAAATGTACCTCTATTGTAAATGTAATTATATTAGTGGGGAAAATGTGATAAACGTTTTTATTGGAAAAATATGCGCAATGCAATGAATTTTTGTTTTGTGGCAGAAATGTTCTCCCTTGTGCAAATTTAATATAGCTTTTGCAAACCTGAGAAAATATTTAGAAGCTCATCCATTATTAGGAATGTAGTTGCATGTTATATGGATTTGGGCTGAGTGATACAAGAGATATTAGGAAGCATCTTTTATAATACACAAGGTACTTATGGCACTTGCAGAGTCACCAATTCACTTTGACCTTATAAATAGTGATGTGCCGGTGACAATTTTTATACGTGCGCCTATTTTGTCCATATGCATTAAAGTCAATTGGCGTCTGAATAATTTTGATGTGCAACAATTTTTATGTGCGCGACAATTTTTTTGACATGGTGGATTTTCGCCACAGTTTTGAATTTATTCGCTGGCGTCGAAACGCGACAATTTGCCACAAATTCGAGTTTATGCATTCATCACTACTTATAAAAGTACGAGACCAAAGGCCGTTATATATATATATATATATATATATATATATATATATATATAATATATATATATATATAGGGGCAGATTTACTAAGGGTCGAATATCGAGGGTTAATTAACCCTCGATATTCGACTAGGAACTAAAATCGTTCAACTTCGAATATCGAAGTCGAACGATTTAGCGCTAATCGTACGATCGTACGATCGAAGGATTTTAATCCAACGATCGAAGGAATATCCTTCGATCAAAAAAACACAGGCAAGCCTATGGGGACCTTCCCCATAGGCTAACATTGAGTTCGGTAGCTTTTAGCTGCCGAACTAGGGGGTCGAAGTTTTTCTTAAAGAGACAGTACTTCGATTATCGAATGGTCGAATAGTCGAACGATTTTTAGTTCGAATCGTTCGATTCGTAGTCGAAGTCGTAGTCGAAGGTCGAACTAGCCCATTCGATGGTCGAAGTAGCCAAAAAAACACTTCGAAATTCGAAGTTTTTTTAATTCGAATCCTTCACTCGAGCTTTGTAAAGCTTTGTAAATCTGCCCCTATATGTTTGTCTTGGAACTTGACTTTGTACAACAGGGGGCTTGTAAACAGCAACAAGTTACAGTAAGTCATGTGACAGAAATGACATCACTGAGCACCGATTATAACTGATGAAATCACTAAGCACCATTTTACAGGATATAATTCACAGGTTATTAATGGCTCTTGGGTGTTAGATGAATATATGCTAAAAAGTGTTTTCAGAATGTCCCAAATGCCATGGTTTCATGAATTCAAATTCCATTATATAGTCTATACATTTGAAAGACTTGAAAGACCAAGAATATTTTATGGGCTCCTGTATGTGCAATCCAATATTGCCATTACATATAAAGATCCAGGTTTAATAAATATGTTTTTTTCCAAAGTTAATAAAGGATCACTCCATGCTGCTCCAGTTTGCAGTGTGATCATAATTTTAGGTAAACAGAAAGCACCTCTTATTCTATAGATATTCTAGAGAAATGAAATATATGCGTAGCATTGAACAAGTAAAAACCCTTATTCTGTTGCTCACTGTCTTTGTTGTATCCAGTGTAATTATGTTCCTATAGAGAGAAATTAAATAGGGCTTTTTATACAACAATAATTTTTAATAATGTTATTGAGCCAACAAAATAGAAATGTGTGGCCTAAAATGACCTGGAGCATTTACCTGCAGCAAAATGATAGCTGACCTCAATCCATGGAAAATTATTTTACGTCAGAACAACAACAACATGCCGGTGACCTCTGACATTGCGCTGTTTTGCCCCTATAATACATAATGTACTTTGGCTATCACATCAGCCTTTTGTTGCCTAAAGATACATTTTTTCATGCTAAGATAGATAAAAATACCAACAATAAAACAGATGAAAAAAAGAATAAAATATAAAAGCAAAATAAGCAACGGAACAAAAAAAAAATCAATAACGTCTCAGCTGAATGCATCAGCAGGTGAGGAATCCTGTGTCCAGGTTTATTATGGGTCAGCTTTCTGGACAACAATAAAATAACAAGTGATTGGCACATTCATTGTATATCACATTGTTGCTAACAGATGGAAAACTATAGCTCTGATGATCAGTAAAAAATGCAATTTAAAATCTTGCTATCAACCTCCATCTCCTAAACTGTTTCCAGTGGTGATGTAAGACAATTTAAAGGAGTTGCTAGTTTTTGTGCGGATGGATATTGTTAGGAGTGGCAAGTCCAACGCTCCTTGTACTTGACTGACACCATTGTTAAACAGATCAGACTGAAATATTTCTAGACAAAGATGAAACAAGGCCAGGGCTTTCTTGCTTGTAATAAGATTTCATTACTACGTGATTATCACATTCTGCATGTATATTATGTGGCACAAGCATCTTATTTAAGATGTTATTGTCTCTTTTCAACCCCTTATTTGTATCCGGCTGCTTTACAAAGATTGATGAGTGATGTCACTGTGCAGGAATCAACCTTTGCAGGCAGTTCACAGTTTAGGCAAATTGTATTTCCTGATATGTGACACCATGGTATGTATAAAGGGACTGGTGTGAATAATGAACAATCACTGTAAACTGCAGTGTAAATAAGTTGCCGTGTTATAAATATATGATATGTTAGGCTGTCAGAGGTGTTGTTAGTTGTAGTTCAAAAACAGATGGATGGACGGACCACGGATTTACATAGTTTTCACTCTCAGATTAAGGTCTCTGTCTTTCTGTGTCTTAAAGGAAGTGTTCAGTATAAAAATAAAACTGGGTAAATAGATAGGCTGTGCAAAATAAGATAAAAAAAAAATCAATATAGTTAGCCAAAATTGTAAACTATAATGGCTGGAGTGACTAGATGTGTAACATAATAGCAAGAACACTACTTCCTATTTTGCAGCTCTCTTGGTTTGCACTGATTGGTTACCAGGCAGTAACCAATCAGTGACTTGAGGGGGGGCACTGTTTGTTTTTTAATCTGAGCTGCATGGAGCATAGCTTGCAATCCCTCTCTTCCTTATCCCTGATCTGGAAGATTAGTATGTTCTATAGCAGCTCTCTTGGTTTGCACCGATTGGTTACCAGTCAGTAACCAATTAGTGACTTGAGGAAGGCCACACGGATCATAACGGTTTGTTTTTTAATCTAAGTTGCATGCTGAGGATCAATTGCAAACTCAATAAACAGTTATATCCCATGTGCCCCCCCTTCAAGTCTCTGAATAACTCAGCAAAGCAGGAAGTAGTGTTCTGTTATGTTAGACATCCAGTCTCTCCAACCATTATATCTATATCAGAATTTTTTTTTTTTTTTGCACAGTCTAATTACACCGTTTTTATTCCTACACTGAACTGTTACTTCAGTTCAAGCTTCTTGCCCTGATTCTATATTTTTTTATTTATTAAGGTATATCCTACTTTGTACCTTCCAGATCAGGGTTAAGGAAGAGAGGGATTGCAAGCTATGCTCCATACAGTACATGTACTATCCTCATCATCGATACAAATATTTAGGTACACAAATGTATGGAAGAACATGTCCCAGGATATATTGTCCTTTCTCTAATGGTTAGGCATGAGTGAATGACTCAACCAATTCGAATGTTAGTTAAATAGTTCATTAATACTGCATTAAAAAAAAGTTTTGCACAGTGTTTAATCTGGGAAGTTCATCTGCTGGTATCAGACCTAAATATAAATATACTTCTTCTTTGCTTCATCTGTCATTCTGTGCTAGTGACATGTATAAGGAGGTGCTGCTGAACAATAATGTACCACTATTAGTAAAACATTTATGTGCCAAGGCCCACGAACAACACACAAAAGGTTACATCCAAGACCCTGTGCATTCAGCTTGGGCCTTTTCTATTGTAATTATATCACAGTTAGTGATGGGCGAATTTATTCGCCAGGCGCGAATTCGCAGCGAATTTGCGCGTTTCGCCGCCAGCGAATAAATTCGCGAAACGCCCGCGAAAATTCACGGCAAAAATTCGCCGGCGTCAAAAAAATTTTTTTCTAAAAAACGGACGCCGGCGCCAAAAACGGGCGCTGGCGCCAAAAACGGGCGCCGGTGTCGAGAAACGGGCTCCGGCGTCAAAAACGGGCGCCGGCGTCAAAAACGAGACGCTGGCGCCGTTTCGCGAATTTTTCGCCGTTTCGCGAATTTTCGCGCGAAATTCGCGAATTTTTCGGCGAAGCGAAACGGCGCAAATTCGCCCATCACTAATCACAGTGAAATGGTTAAAGGACCAGTAACATCAAAAAATTAAATGGTTTTAAAGTAATAGAAATATAATGCTGTGTTGCCCTGCACTAGTAAAATTGCTGTGTTTGCTTTAGAAACACTACAGTTGTTTATATCAAGGGTGTCCAAACTTTTTGCCTGCCCATATCATGCTCTGATGACCACTGCCGGTAGAGGGGTCATGTAAGGGCACCTGTAGGTCACGTTACGGCCCCTATTAGTGCGTTCTATAGCCAGAATGAGGTGACTGAAGAGGGGACTTTCCTTTGGGCTGGGACAAAAATAAAATAGTTGGTAACGGGAAGGCATGAAAATTATTGATAGATATTTGGAGCTTAGAATTAGTGCGCTCTGATCATGCTTATATATGTTTATATTGGTGAGGTCTTCAGTTGTCAAGATAAATGTTGTTCCCAATGTTGTTTGTGATTCCTTGAAGGGTAAATGAAATATGCACCAGTTATCTGATGTCTTGAGCCATAGATTCCATATGGGTTTACTTCAGCCTGTGGCTCACCTTCTAAGTTAACTTTTATTATGTTATTGAATGGCCTATTCTAAGCAACTTTGCAATAAGCCTTTATTATATCTTTTGTATAGTTTTTGAGTTATTTGCCTTCTTCTGACTCTTTCCAGCTTTCAAATAGGGGTCACTGACTCCATCTAAAAAACAAATGTTCTGGAAGGCTACAAATGTATTGTTATTGCTACTTTTTATTGCTTATCTTTCTGTTTAGGGCGGTGTCAGGCTGAATGTCAAGCTGAATGGTCGGCCCCCATACATTTTTACCTCACCAAATCTGGCCCTCGTTGCAAAAACTTTGGACACCCCTGGCCTAAGGCATATGGGATAATTCTTATGTATTTTGCCTGTTGTGTTTTTTGATGCCTAAAAATGCTTTCATGCACGGTGACATTTGATTTTGTGGCAAGGCATAAAGTGGCACAAAATAAGGGGAACCAATAAAAAGTGGTGAGAGGAATTGGATGGCTTTCCCTGTCTACATTCATTTACAAAATACTTTTTAACATAGCAGCAGCAAGTTATACAGTATTAAAGTATCTTCAGACGCATGTAAGACAAATAGAAGAAATGGCTAAATTCAGTCACATTTTGAAATTTTCTGCAACAATAGTTCCCTTTATATAGAATTATTGTGGCTGACTGGGTGCTTGTGCAGTAATTTACGCATAATTATTCTATGGTGTAAAGATCCCACCATTTCATTCACGCTGTGAACTTCAAGCCACAGGTCAGAAGAAAAGATGAAACAGATATGAGCTCCAAATAATCTAAGTTAAATATTAATGGGATTTTAATTTAGTGCTTTTAAAATACATCTTTCATCAGTGACTCTGCGCTGAATCATTATTTTAGTTATTAAACATGTTTTAATCACGTATAAAATATAATAAAGGAGTTTGCTGCTTGAGAGACACTGAATATTGAACTGTGACTTGAGAGAGAAAAGGTCTATTGATTTAGTCAGATCTATAATAAAACGTAAGTAAAAGCTGCTAATTTGGTATCAGAATCAGAGATCCTAAACCCTATGAGGGATGATCAATCTAGCAGCAGGACTTTCATGGTGCCATGGTGGTGCTCAATTCTGCACAAACGTCTAGCTGTCCCCTTACATAGAGTTTGTCCATGCACATTATATTTATCTCAGATCTTCTTACCCTTACATAGATATCTTCTATGTTCTCACTGCCAATCACAGCCCTTATTTGGCACCCCAGAAAATTTTTTCATGCTTCTGTTGCTCCCCAACCCTTTTTACATTTGAATGTGGCTCATGGGTGAAAATGGTTGGGAATCCTCGACTTAGGGGAAAGTTTAGGAACCTTTTTGTACATATATCCTCCAATTCCAAGGTAATTTAAAAACAAAACTATACGATGAATCGTATTAAGTAGCCTATTAAAGAATCTTACCAAATTGGATTATAGCTATCAGTATATATTGCCCTTTTACATCTTTTACCTTGAGCCCTCATTTTGTGATGGTCTGTGTGCTCCACCAGAGATCACCTGACCAGAAATACTGCAAATGTAAAAAGATAAAGGGGCAGATTTATTAAGGGTCAAAGTGAAAATTCGAATTCAAATTTTAAAAAAAAAATTTTTTCGGTCAAATCTTTCAAATTGGAATTTCGAATTATCCAAACTCGATTCAAGTTTTAATTCAAATTCGAATTTTACGATTTAGCATACTCTGGCCCAACTTCAACTATTAGCCACCTAAAACCTGCGGAATGGGGATCAATTTGGTGATGTTTGCAGCCTTCCTGACATTCGAGTTTTTTTCAGATCGAGTCTATGATTCAAGTTTTTCTAATTCAAATCCAATCAGATTTTTCGGGTTGATTCAATTCGTCCGAGTTGAGAAAATTTGATTTTATTAATAAATTTTGATTTGTCGAATTTCGGGTTTATGGGAGTTTTAAAAAAAACTCACATGAATTCGAAATTCGACCCTTGATAAATGTGCGTCAAAGTTTAGGAGTAAAAGACAGAACTTTGTCCAGTAATTGGCATGCATGTTTGTTTATGTTTAGTTTGTTTATGTGCATTGTGAATAGGGATGCACCGAATCCACTATTTTGGATTCGGCCGAACCCCCGAATCCTTCACGAAAGATTCGGCCAAATACCGAAACGAATCGATTCCTAATTTGCATATGCAAATTAAGGATGGGAAAACATGTTTTACTTCCTTGTTTGGTGACAAAAAGTCACGCAATTACCCTCCATTAGGATTCGGTTCGGCTGGGCAGAAGGATTCGGCCGAATCTGAATCCTGCTGAAAAAGGCCAAATCCTGGCCGAATCCTGAACCGAATCCTGGATTCGGTGCATCCCTAATTGTGAATCATATGTTCCTAGGGGGCAGCCCTTAGTACTTAATTGGCAATTTTCTATTTAGGATTACCCAATGGCACATGATACTACTAAAAAAAGTATTTTATTCTGAAAATAATTCATTTACATTAAGCAGGGTTTTATATATGAGCTGTTTTATGCAAAATATTTTTATAGAAACCCACATTATTCAGGGACTATAGTTTTACTTTAATCAGACCATAGAAGGGCAAACTGATTTGGGTAATTTTGCAGGTCTCTATAATACTGCTAAACATAAGCACATCAGAAAGCAGAAAGGCAGATAAACCAACCATAAGCACAAGGCCCAGGTGGGATTGTGACACCAGTCTGCATATGGCAAAAGGGTTGTTGATAAACCACAAGGCTGTTTAGATTCTTGTCTGTTCACACCCTTATCAAACGGTTATCATCATATAGATTTAAGGAATGCACTAATGTCAGGGTAAGTTTGTACTCTCTTTCCTGTTACTAAATGTTTTCTGCTCTTTGTGTTTTACTCTGTTGAACAATTTTTCAATACAAAGTTATCTCTGCAATGCCTGTGTATTTTTTTTCTGATCTGCATGATTATTTCAGGCATTTGTTATACTTACTTGATTGTCGTTCTGGCCTTGCACTTATTTCAGTAGCAATAAATGCTAGCTAATTCTTTTATCTAGTCTGATTAATTTGCTTTTCATCCATATCATAAGAATTAAACATTTAGATTGCAGAAAGCGGCTGAGAAAATGTAACACACTCACATGTTAATAACAATGGTACATGGGGCAATTTTATGCCTTTTGTGGCCCATTGGTGCTTGGTAGCTTGTTGGGCAGGGGACAAAACACTCAAAATCCGCCTCCATTCATTTGAATGGGGATATCGCCCGGTGCACTTTCATGACTAGCAATTATCACCTGTCATGGAACGTCACAGGGTGTTTTGAGGTGATTCAAACTGAAAAAAATGAGGGGGGGGGATTTGAGAACCTTGCTGCAATCCAACAAGCTATAAAATACTGGGGAGACAAAATGCTCAAAATCTCCCCAGATGTCATTGCTCTAAACCAGAGGTCCCCAACCTTTTTTACCAGTGAGCCACATTCAAATGTAATAAGAGTTGGGGAGCAACACAAGCATGAAAAAGTCCCTTGGGTGCCACATAAAGGCTGTCAATGGCTATTTGGTAGCCCCTATGAGGACTGGCAGTCTACAGGAGGCTCTGTTTGGCACTTCACTTAGTTTTTATGCAATTAAAACTTGATTTCTAGCTTGGAATTCAAAAATAAGCACCTGCTTTGAGGACCCTGAGAGCAACATCCAAGGGGTTGGAGAGCAACATGTTGCTCACGAGCTACTGGTTGGGGATCACTGCTCTAAACCATAATCAGGATTAATTCCTTTGATTAAGATAAGAACATTGAACTAGAATGAAGCCAAACTTATTTCACTTAGAAGTTCTAATTCTTTTAAAGTAGATTTCTTAAATACCAGCAAGCTAATTAGGTATGTATAGACATGCAAGGGAATACAGGTATGGGACCTGGAGTATTCTGGATAAGGTATCTTTCAGCAATTTTGATCTCAATACTTTGTCTACTAAAAAATAAGTACATCATTAATTAAACCCAATGGGATTGTTTTGCTTCCAATAAGGATTAAAGGAACAGCAACACCAACAAATTAAATTGTTTTAAAGGAATGACAATATCAGGTACTGTTGTCCTGCTCTGGTAAAACTGGTGTGTTTGCTTTTGAAACACAACTATAGTCTATGTAAACTGTAAGCTGCTGTGTAGCCATGGGGGCAGCCATTCAAGCATGGGATACACAGTAGATAACAGATAAGTTCAGAAGAATCCTATTGTATACTACAGAGTTTATCTGTTATCTGCTGTGTATCCTGTGCCTTTTTTTCTTTTTCAGCTTTGAATGGCTGCCCCCATAGCTACACAGCAGCTTGTTACTATAAACTATTGTAGAGTTTCTGAAGCAAACCCACCAGTTTTACCAGTGCAGCACAAAATACATTATATTTTTACGACTTTAAAACACTTTCATTTTTGGTGTTATTATTCATTTAAGTATATCTTAGTGAGGATAAATTACAAGGTATTGTTTTATTATTAAAGAGAAAAAAGGAAATATGTTTTAAAATTTTAAATAATTTAATCAAAATGGAGTCTTTGGAAGATAACCTTTCCGTAATTTGGTGCTTTCTGGATAACAGTTTTCCAGATAATGGATTCTATGCCTGTATTTCAAAATGGGGTATTGTGTTATGATTTCAACTGCTTGACTATAATTCTGAGATCATTGTTTTCCTTGCCTTCCACTATATAGTGCTGATACGCACTAGCATCATGCAGTGACACAGCAGCAATTAACTGCCCATACTGTGCTTTCATTTTGCACAGATATAAAAGAATTGTAAAAACCGTAAAAAGAAGCATAAAACTCAAATGGAGGAATAAAAAAAAAAAAGATTATTTGAAGAAAAGTGGTTAATGATAGGAAAGGAGACACATTTTGTTGGGAGGTTCAAGCTTTTGTTTTCCAGTAAGCAGAATGATTGGCAGCAGAAATAAACACTTGCTGAAAGCTTGTATCAGTGTAATTGTATAATTGCAGGCTGCTTGGCCACGATGTGATGTGCTGATAATCAGTTTGGGATGTTGGTTGGCAGAAGCTTCAGTGACACCATCATGGCAGCACATAGTGATAAAGCGTCTCTTTAAGTTTCACCCAAATGTCCTTGAAAAGCCCTTTTCTGAAACAAATCAAGCCTTCATCTTTCTGAAATGTGTTTCGTCATCTAATTCTTCTATTGAGTAAACAGAAAACATATTTAAAGCAAGTTTCCTTTTATTTAACAATGAGAATGTTTAGCATTTTGTGCATATGAATGAGAGCTCCGTTATTGATGGAATCTTCTGAGCTACTTATCACTAGAAGTGGCTATGGCAGTCTATGGAGAATGCTGCTGGCAAAGCAAGCAATATGGCATCTCTCAGAAGCATATTTTTAAATCAAGCCGTTGAACAGAACTGCTATAGTAAATAGATCACTTTTGGGTTAAACCATATGACCATATCTTATGGTAAGATTTAATTGTTGTGCTAAAGAAACTTTGTTCTTCTTAAATAACAGAGGTTTAGCACATAAATATAATAACTTCTGTATACAAATTATCTAGCTAAATACATCTGTCTTGTTGGGGCATACATATGGATTTATACTGTAACAGGCTCTGCAAACCTGCATGTCCATGTTTGTCTTTAGCCAAAGTAGGTGAAAACGAGAGCCACATGTTTAAATGAGTCTATATGTCAATCTGGCAGTTGCTTTACAGCATGATGCATGATCCCCCTAATAAGGCCCCCGTTTTACCTATAGTTTTGCATAGTTGTGCCTGTGTTTTGCAGACGGTGCTTGGAGATTTAAAAGCAGGAGGAAACCCTATAATAAGCTTTGAACATTCACAGCTCACTAACATATCGTTCTCTCTAGAGGATATCTCACCATTCTCAGAAAAACAGAGGATCAAAGGAATTAGGTACCTTCACAGAGCAAATTCCCATTCAAGCTTGCCAAAAAACAAACGCTACTTTTATGAGGCTGATTCTTTTGCCCTTACTCCATGTTGTCTATGTTGCATAGAGCACAACTGGAAGCAGCCACAGAGGTAGACAAAATAATGGAAACAGTTGAAATTACAAAAGCAACAAAGCAAAGTATTTGATATTCATTTTAGAATTAATTAATGATGTGTTTCTGCTTTAAAAAAACTGCATTTGTAAGGTGTTAAACACAAAGAATAGTGTGAAAAGGTGTGGGGAAAAATGAATTAGGAAACAACAAGTGTTCCCAAATCAATGCTAGACAAATACCTAAAAACATACACACACACCATACTGGATCCATATCTCTACTCACCTTAAACAAAGAATGCAATTTGATTCCAAAACTTTATATGGATAAAGGGCCTGCTAATACTATGTGGAAAGTGCTGTTTCCCAAAGACTAGGACATTGGGCACAAGCACACAGTTTGGGGGTAATGAGCATTTCTGAGCAATAATATGCTCAGCTTCTTAAATTGTGACACTTGCAATCAAAATGTAAATAAGGAGCTAAGGCCATCCAAAGACTAAGAGCAGCACAGCTTATTGGTTTCTTTTACATCCTCAACTAATACAGGAGGACCATCAGAAGTAACCCATGTCCTTAAGTTCTGCACAAATATCTTGACAGCTGAAATCAGTCCATTTCAACATCGGACGGGCATTTTTGGGTTGCCAGTTATTCACATTCCACTTATTGACAACTATTCCTCTGGTTGACTGCTAAGTTAAAAAACACTTTGTAAATAAAACGTCACCTTGATAAAGTTTACATTTATTTTCTTTCAACTTCCAGCACCCTATCTTCTGCTTTAGTGTAATAATCTACTGTTACCCATGTACTAAACCAAGACTACTGAAATGGAAGTCATGGGGGTATATTTATTAAAAAGTGAAGTTAAAGATCGCCACAGTCCTCTAGAGTGAAATTCCGTCACTCTCCATTTATTTCTATGGGATTTTTAAAACAGTATTTATCAATAGGTAAAATTAAAAGTTCATCCTTTGATAAATACGCCATTCAAAATCCTATGGAAATGAATGGAGAGTGGCAGAATTTCATTTTAGCGGACTGTGTCGATCTCTAACTTCTCTTTTTGATAAATATACCCCCCATGACTTCCCCAAGGTCTAGATGTAGGTTTTTTCTGGTCACTATCCTGCTAAAAATCGCCACTAAATAATTTGTATGTCATCATTATTTAGTTATAATCTGGCCCTCAAACGTGTTATAATGGTAAGTTTGTCATCTACAGCTGGATAGAACTGAGCTATTCTAAAAAATGGCAAGAAACCAAAACAGAACACTGAAGTGTGTTTTAGATTTTATTTTGGTGAAACTTCTCCCTTAAAATCTGACTTATTTATAAAGTCACATAACTACCACTACATGACATTCTCTGGATCAACTAGCAGTTATCAGTTTTTTCTGCTTGCAGATATATCCAAATTGGCCCATCATTGTCCCATGTTTTGAGCCCCCTTATAATCAGTCTAAGCAACTACCCTCTGGTGTGATTTTATAAAGTGCTTGATACTAGAAACCCTTCAGGCTGATGACCCATTTTAGTAGTAAAAAGCATTGGCTAGTTGAGGCCTTAGGGACAGAATCATCAAATAGCTCCACTGTGGTCATCAACATTTATTGATTAATTGCAAAAGGCACATAAGTAGCTTTAAATTCTGTTTCTTTTATAATGATGCAGTCAAATAGCATGACATCAATAGATATTGGCAGAGTTGACACAGAAAAGAAAAAGATAACAAGCTCTAAAGCCCACTGATCACATTTAAAGAGATAGATCATTAAACTAATTCCAGCATATTCATTTCTTCCTACTGCACACAATTAAAGAACTATTCGTTTTGAGGTTAGTAGAGTGCCTTTATTATGGAAGAGTCATTTGCTTAAATGGTAAAGAACTGAAACTAGCAGTGCCATTATGAAAAAGCAAAGATGCTGTATTTCTGGGATGTTATCTATGGCAAAAAGTCTGTTTTTATGTCAACAAATCTATTTCAAGTGACAATGCTACTTTATATAGGTGTGAATGCTCCATAGAAACCAAAGCTATGGAATATTCTTAGTTGATAAGCATGATATGAAGCAGCCTTTTTAATTCTAATTCACATTTATACCATAAAAGAACTATGGTATAATGCCAAGCAAAGAAAAACTGACATTCTGCCCTAACCCTTATAAAATGCATTAAAACATTAATGGCTTTGTCTATAACCATCAAACTCTATTCTAGTTTGGTTGAAGGATTTGGACATATTGCCTTAAAAAGTATTCTGTAGAAATCAAAGTGCAATATTCAGTCATGTGAAATGGAAATTACGTTGAAACAGAAACATGGTACAAGTAGGGGACCTGTTATCCAGAATGCTTGGGACCGAGGGTTTTCCAGATAAGGGGGTTCTCCATAATCTGGATCACCCTACTTTAAAGCTACTAAAAAATCATTTACACTTTAAATAAACCCAATAGGATTGTTTTGCCTCCAATAATGATGAATTATATCTTAGTTGGGATCAAGAACAAGTGTACAATGTAATCATTTTTAAAAGATTTGAATTATTTGATTAAAATGGGGTCTATGTAATACAAAGCTTTTTTATAACAGGTTTCCGGAGAATGGATCCCATACCTGTACTGAGATCACAATCCTAGCATGCCGACTTATATAATTAAAAATGGTAAGTAGCTTTGAATCCTGCCTTGTGTGAAGTAAAGTTATAAGGCACATGAAACACAACATTTTTTGTGTTATAAAGGTGCTATTTCTTTATTGAGTTTCATTTTTATTGTCTGGTGGAGGTTATGATGGGCCATTGCTTGAAGGTTATATAAAATATATACCTACACTACTGAGAAAAATGCCCCATTTTACTTCCCTGAAAAATTTGTGAAACCACAGAAAATTTGAGAAATGGCAATGGAGTAAAGGCATTATTTCTCAAGTTTTGTCTTATGCCAAAAAGTCAAAGGGCATTTTTGCTTGGGTCATATCTGACACCAATTGCATTGAAGTCCATTGGGTTTTTTTCTCATGCCTTTTTCCTCTACAAAAAAAAAATAATTTTAAACCACATTGCTAAATTCTAGCCAAGATTCATGATAAATGTCACCACTCGTCAAAACTAGGGATGTAGCAAACGGCGGAAAAAATGTTCGCGAACATATTCGCGAACTTGCGTCAAAAATGCGAACGGTTCGCGAACGTCGCAAACCCCATAGACTTCAATGGGAAGGCGAATTTTAAAAGCTAGAAAAGACATTTCTGGCCAGAAAAATGATTTTAAAGTTGTTTAAAGGGTGCAACGACCTGGACAGTGGCATGCCAGAGGGGGATCAAGGGCAAAAATGTATCTGAAAAATACATTGTTGACACAGCGCTGCGTTTTGTGCTGTAAAGGGCAGAAATCACACTACGTCACTCAGGTGATGTTTCTGGACACGGAATGTGAAAAAGCTCACACAGCTAGGTGGCACTTGGTTAAAGACTGGGCAAACAATGCCTGCAAGGGCAACGTATACAGTAGTGGATACGGAATATATTATTGCTGCTGTAAAAACATCACTCAGGTGATGTTTACGGACACGGAATTATTATTGTTATTTAGACAGAATGTGAAAAAGCTCACACAGCTAGGTGGCACTTGCATACCTCCCAACTGTCCCTCTTTTGACCACTCAACCCCCTGTCCCTCTTTTGTACTGGAAAGTCCCTCTTTTCTCTGCACTGAACAGCCAGAAAAAAAACAGTTTCTAACTTAATTAGCTTTTGGCAGAGAGCTCAGAACAGCTAACAGGTGCAAATAAGATACTTTGTAACAATTTTGACTCTGGTTGGTGCTGGTAGTGGTGAACTACTAGGAGGAGCAGCACACCAGTCCCTCTTTTCTCTGAACTGAACAGCCAGAAAAAAACAGTTTCTAACTTAATTAGCTTTTGGCAGAGAGCTCAGAACAGCTAACAGGTGCAAATAAGATACTTTGTAACAATTTTGACTCTGGTTGGTGCTGGTGGTGGTGAACTACTAGGAGGAGCAGCACACCAGTCCCACTCCCCAACACAGCTAGACTAATAGCACTGGGCTCTTATAGTAGCAAAGTAAAAAAAACAAAAAAGAAAATAAAAGCAGTCCTTACAAGGACTATTGGGTTACAGGCAGCAGTCAGCAGATGAGAGATCAGCAGCAGGACAGCTGCCCACAGCAGCTACATACAGAGCACTGCAGTAGAAGGTAGATTACTAGCCAGCAAAGCTACCTAACCTAAAATGTTCCTCAAATCCCTGCAGAGTTCTGTCCCTACAATACAGAGCAGTATCAAGTAGATTACTAGCCAGCAAAGTTACTATCAACTGTCCCTCAAATCACTAAACAGCTCTCTCCCTACACTAGCTCTTCCAAGCACACACAGGCAGAATCAAAAAACGCTGCAGGGCTTCAGTTTATATATGGAAGGGGAGTGGTCCAGGGGGTGTGGGGGTGGTCCAGGAGGGAGAGCTTCCTGATTGGCTGCCATGTATCTGCTGCTCTGGGGTGAGAGGTCAAAAATAAGCGCCAGCTAAGGCGAACCCAAATTGGCGAACGTCGCGCGACGTTCGCGAACATTCGGCGGACGCGAACAGCCGATGTTCACGCGAATTAGTTCGCGGGCGAACAGTCCGCGACATCCCTAGTCAAAACATGAATTGTGCTGCAAATCTGAATATTGCTAAAAAATTCCCTGATCTCTGTTAATAAGTTCATACATTTGGGGGCCATTTACTTAGCTCGAGTGAAGGAAAGAAGAAAAAATACTTCGAATTTCGAATGGTCGAATATGGCTACTTCGACCATCGAATAGGCTACTTCGACCTTCAACTACGACTTCGACTTCGAATCGAACGATTCGAACTAAAAATCGTTCGACTATTCGACCATTCGATAGTCGAAGTACTGTCTCTTTAAAAAATACTTCGACCCCCTAGTTCGCCACCTAAAACCTACCGAGGCCAATGTTAGCCTATGGGGAAGGTCCCTATAGGCTTCCTAACAATTTTCTGATCGAAGGAATATCCTTCAATCGATGGATTAAAATCCTTTGAATAGTTCGATTCGAAGGATTTAATCTTTTGATCTAACGATTATTCCTTCGATCGTTCGATCGTAGGAATATTGCTAAATCCTTCGACTTTGATATTCGAACTCGAAGGATTTACATTCGGCAGTCAAATATCGAGGGTTAATTAACCCTCGATATTCGACCCTATGTAAATCTGTCCCTTAGAGTTTTGCCATCAGTTTGTAACCCGGTCACTTTATAAGTTATACGTTTGTATGAGCAAATATTTTCTTATGTGCTTATTTTCTAATGTGCAGTGTGGTGGTTGCTGAATAACACTTGCTCGTATTTAGAAACACAAGGTATATATTATAATTTCTGGGCAAATTTGCCCATGGGCAGTAACCAATGGCAACCAATCAAATTGTTGCAGTTATTGTAGTACCTGCAACTGGGTGGAAAAAGCACTGATTGGTTGCTATGGGATACTGCCCATGGGCAAATTTGCCCATTGTTGATAAATGAGTCCCACTTGTATTGATGGGACTTGTGTTTTGTGTACATACAAACATGTCTGTGTGTGCCACATGCGTTTGTGTCCCTTGGTGTAAAGACTTGTGTGCCTCATGTGTTCAAGCTGAGAAGGGACATTGCCTCAGCCCCAGATAATCCAACTCATGAATTCACACACAAACATACCAAACAAACTATACTTGTTAGATCACATGAGCCAATTAACAGACAGAGTTGTGTCTTTTGCTTCAACACTTCTTCCTGTTAGAGTTGTAGTATTTCTGGTCAGGTGATCTCTGAGGCAGCACACAGACCATCACGAAATGGTGGCTCAAGGCAAGAGATGTAAAAGGTTGATATTTACTTAAATATATAGACCAGTTTGGTAAGATTCTTTAATATGCCACTTAATATGATGTAAACTATCTGTTGTTCATTTTGGGGGTATAGTTTCCTTTAAAATGGAATCGGTTTTAACATCTTTTTTTATACAAGCAACTGCTTTACACCTGCCCAGTTCCTACTGGGAAAATATAAATAACTCTGGCTCTGTAAAATCAATGGCACACCTAGGTATACAATCCCCTTCCTATGTGCTGGCTTTGTAGCTGTTTAGCCCTTTTAAAATCCTAAAAAGAAATGGTATCTGGTAATACTTCAAAAATAGGCCTCTCTTTTCTTCCAATTAGCACTAATGCTGTGAAGGTTTCCCTCTTGCCCTGACCGAGAAGGATGGTAATTAATATGGCGAGGAGACTATGAGGAGACAGACGGAGACAGACGGAGGGTTCAAGGCCAGCATGTGTGCCTCTGACCTTAGGGTCAAGTGAAGCAGGGCGAGGAGGGGGTTGTGGGCACGCAAAGCTGCATCTATAGCACTTTGAAGACAATGAGTAGCATAGCACTGGCAACATTAAAGAACGGTGCCCCCAACTGCAACATTCAATGATAATCAATTCACAGAGTCTGGGTCTTCTGACTTCTGTTCACTTTCTGCCTTTACTTAACCATCAATCAGAAAAGCCTTCTGAGCCGTTCAGTGTCAGGCAGGTTCTATCTAGAGCTACGTATCAGACACAAGGAGCATCACTGTCACATTGCCTGAATTGTATTCTTAGCTATGTGTCGTATTGTGTTTCCTACTTCTAAGAAGCAGAACACTGAGCTCCTTTTCTTTATTTGCGCCTCAGCACATAGACTTGAGTGTGAACAAGAAACTCAAGGCCACAGGTCAGCATCCCAATATCTATGTTCTGTCTGACCAGTCAGGGTATTGCTGTCTGCAGGTTTAAAAAACTTTTAACTGTTTTCCCTTTACATCTCTACAGCCTGTGGCCCTGGAGATCCTTGCCACTTTGATGCATTGTGTTTTTATAGAAATATTTTCAAATATGTAAGGATTTTAGTCCAGTTCAAGACTGCTTATCCAAGCATTTAAAAAAGGTTACGAGGAGTTTTGCCATTCATAAAAGGTGGAATTTCATTTGGATATTCCTTCTGTGCTGTGAACTACAACTCCCAGTATTCATTGCCATTGAATGAAGATTCTGGAAATTGTTACCCCCATCAGCCAGATCTCTGCAAAACACTTGTAACAGGACATGGCAACAAAGATAATTCCGCTGACACAAATTAATCAATGCAGCAAGTCACCCATGATAAAGCGAATGGAAGTCAATGAACCAAGCTTCAAAAGTGACTGCAAGATCCAATACATCTGAGGAAGACGCAATTACAGCTGCCTTGTAGTTCAAGGAGTCCAAAGTACTTGGCACACGTGTGCTTGGCACAAACCTACTGCCGCCCTGACCCATCCAGAAAATGGCAAGGAATACTCTATCCTGGACAACTGTGCACAAAGCTGTTACAGGGGAGGCAAAAGTCATTGTTCCATTTCGTTTTTTTTTTTTATTTGAACTTTACTGAGACCTTAAGGTCCCTTGATACTCACTGTGCTTTTACAATGTAACAATTGGTACAAATCTTTGCCAATTCAGCATTCACTCTGCATAAATGACATATGCTCCTCTCCCCAGTAAAACAACTGGCAGCCTAACATATTTACATATTTTAACACACTTATTTTAGCTGCTTTCTCTTAAACTGCCCTTTCGATTCCTCGCCTAGCATCATCTTGCCTTCTCTTCTTTTCTTTGCAAATCTCTGTGTTGACCCCCATTTCTCTCCCATTCTCTGTGTTTCCTCTTTTCTTTATCCTTCCTTTCCTTTCTCTGCCGCTGTCCTTTGCTAAGGAGGTCCATTGTGAAAACAAGTTCACTTCCATCAAGAGGTCAAAGGGTTCCCCCCTTCAATCCCCCCTCCCCCCAATCTAGCAAGCACATGCATATGCAGAGAAAAAGAAAAGAAATTTGATTAATTGAAGTGGCCAGATTGCAAGCACAGCTTAATAGCCACGCTGGATTTATCCCCTGAACTAGATCTTGGGCTGATGCTTCCTGAACACTAGCCAGCTGCTTCATGACCCAGCTCATGGCTGTGAACCAGCAATGAAGTGGCTAAACTGTGATTTAGACTAGAAAACAGACTTCCCCAATAACAATGCTATCCTCTATATAAAGCCAATGGCTAGGAATGTATATTACACAGTTAACTTAATGTATGGGCTTATTCCTCTTTGGTATTTTCTAGTAAAGGATGGACACTTACAGTAGTTAGTGTAGCAGATTGCCATATAATTTATATGAGCATTTCTGATCTCAACAGCAGCCAACTGGTAAAGTACATGGCGAGAGAAATGGATCATCCTACTCTTTTACATTTTTACCTTTTTCTAATGTGACCCAGATTAAGTCTTGCATTACCTTCTCAACCCAAATCTAGGATTAGAATTAATTATCTTTATTTCTTGGATTATTGGGAGTTTTGAGCCCTGATCCATAGAATATTTACCCCCATATATATACATATATATAGTGTTGTTGAAGTGTAAGGGGTGCTAGGAGTTATAGTTCAGCAACTATTATGTTGCCTTAAGCTAATTTATAATCATCTTTATCAAAGATCAAGCAGAATATCAGTATCTTTTTACATGTATTTAGGATGGAAGCATCCAGAGTATCCTCTGTTCCCTTCATCTTCAGACTTCTGACACAATATAATACCATAGTGCCTTTGGGAGCTTAGAAAGAGCATCGGCACTCTAAGTCCAGGCCAAATCCTTCCATCCAAGCAGAAGAAAATGGTTGCATTTACTTCTTGAGCTGCCCTTACAAGCCTTCAGCCTCTTTCCTGCGGAGTGCAGCCCAGTTCCATTCAGGTGGAAAGGCTGCCTTTCAGCCAGCTCCTTATTTTCCCTTAGCTGAGTATCTGAAGGGCTGGGGGGAGAAAAGCTCCTGATAAAAGCAAGTATTTTGCTGTAAAAAAGAAATGAAGAGGGCAAAGGAAGGGCAGTGCTCCTATTCCCCAGGCTGTGTCTTTGAAATGAAGGTCTTGCAGAGCCTACATAACCCTTTGCTATTGCATGTCGCTGTCTTTCACTGCAACACCTCCTTGTGTATGAATCAAAGATCAAGGACGGCTTAACGCACGGCCTGTTTTCTTTCCCTTTTTTCCTTTGTGTTAAACAGGATAATGTTTTGAAAACACAAAAACAAACACACAGAAAGGTCCAAGCAACAGCTGCACCCCATAGTGTGGCCTTGTGTGCCTGCGGCTGTCCCAGAAGGTGAAGCCTGTGTGTACCATTTACATGCCTGCTGCACTCGCTTGCATGGGTTAATGTAAGGTTCTATAGACCTGTGCACGATGCATGAGCAGCTATTAACTGTTTCAGGCATCTGCAAACGCCCATTCTTCAAGAACTGCTGTTATTGGCCTGGTTTTTATGCTTTTTATGTTACTGTTTTAGTTCTCTTATTGGCATCCTGAGAACAAACAAGGTCAAATGCATAGCAGTTTACCTAACCCATCATCTGGTTTATATTTCTTTATAGCAGCAATTGTTCTCTGCTTTCTGATTTTATATTAAGTAGACATATTAGAAAATTCTGGTCATGTGTTCATTTTTTTTTTTTTTTTACGAAATGCTGGAGGAAATCATTGATCTAAAACACATGTGCATGGTAGCCAACTGACTTTGTACAGCTCTAGAAGTCAAAAGCTCTATTAAAATTCAGTTTGCTGATATCCTTTGTCCAATACGTGTAAGGCTATATCAATATTTATTGGGTCATCTGATTCACAACCAGAAAAAGTATTTTTTTTTTGTTGCTAAAGAAGTGGCTCAGTGGGATAATACATTAAGGCTTCATTCCAAGTATGATTGTGATGGCATAGCCCTGGGTAAAATACTTTAACTGTACATGCACCAAAAATGCTGAAAATTCCTTTTTAAATTCTTCTAGGGAAACTGAAGACAGTTTCAAATGTTTTTTTCCCCTCATCTTTCTCTGGCGCAACTGAAAGTTACGAAGCTGTTGGCAAAAGGTTTAATTTGATGGACATGTGCTTTTCTTTTCACCCTTAGCTATAGTACCTTTCTATGTAAGGAAGTAGAATCCATATGTATGAAATAGTGTGTGATGGGGTGTGTGATACACATTAAAGCATTTATTTGGACATTTGTAGTTATGATAATGTACTTATATTGTGAAATCATATTCATGATTTCTTGAGGCAGCCCATCCAATCATTACCAAAGTCTGAGGTTCAGCCTGGACACCACAAATTAACTCTGTAGCATCTCTTTCACAGTTAGTCTGCCTTTAAAAAGGTTGATTCTTGTGTCCTGGTATAAGAGGTAGGTCACTGGAAATGTTTCCCATCAGTTTAGTGATAGGTAGTTAGGTCTTGCTATCTTTTATTTAAAGTGATTAAGCATAGCCTAAGGACCTGCATAGGATTTTGTTTTCTTATTAACTCCTGTTTGTTAAAGGGATTCTGTCATGATTTTATGGTGTCATTTTTATTCCTAAATTACACTGTTTAAACTGCAAATAATTCACTCTACCATGTAAAATTTAATCCCTAATCCAGCAAGTGTATTTTTTAAATTGGTGTGTAGGCAGCCATCTCAGGTCATTTTGTCAGGTCATGTTCTTCGAAAAAGAGCCAGTCCTGCACCATGGAACTGCTTCCTGAAAGGCTACTGTTTCTCATACTCTATGTAACTGAAGGAGTCGCAGTGGGACCTGGATTTTTACTATTGAGTACTGTTATTATCAGTAATGTAACTAAAGGGGGGGTGGGCCCTGGTGGAGGACGTGCAGCCAGGCCCCCCCTTCGTACGCTATTTTCGGGCGGAATTCATTGGGTCGCGAGCTGCCGGGGGGCCCTGGTAGTTACTCCACTGGTTCTTATATCTACCAGGGAACTGTAATCTGGTTACCTTCCCATTGTTCTGCTGATGGACTGCTGGGGGGGGAAGGGAGGAGGTTGATATCACTACAACTTGCAGTACAGAAGTAAAGAGTGGCTGAAGTTTATCAGAGTACAAGTCACATGACTGAGGGCACCTGGGAAACTGACAATATGTCTAGCCCCATGTCCGATTTCCACATAGATCCCCCCTGTGATTTTCCCAGAGGATGAACGACTCACCCGTGTTCGTTGACCACCAGACTTGTTACCTTTTATAGCCTGCTAATGTGTTTGTTGGGGTGGAGAAGGGGGGTCATGTAAATGGGGATATGATTAATTGTAGTTGTAAAGACCAAAGTAGCAGCAGGCTACAATGCCTTCTGATGCTTGCAGTCAAATCACATGACCCCATGTGATGGTAATTGGCCTATCCAGTTGTGTACTGATATACTGTTATTAAACTGGAGAAAACACTATAATAAGCACTAGCATTACAAATACAATTTTTGTGAATATTATTTATTCAAATAGTTTTTCCATCAAGAACTAGTCAACTATTTGCCGAACTCAAGCAGTTAAACGCAGGAGTATTTTATTCTTAAAAAGTGCAAAAGTGTTTGTCATTTAGTTTTTTAGTGTTATTAATAACAGTGGATGTTGCTTGCTATTGCCTAATCATACGCCTCACCGGGAACTAAAATGCCCACCTTGTTACCAAAAGCTGAGCAGAGCCTAATAGGATACAATTCACAGTAATTGCTTTATGTTCAGCAGCAAAACTAGATTAATATCACCACATAAAAATGGGTCCTAACAAATCAAACATAAAACAGAGAGAGAGAGTGTGTTTAATAAGCACATTTCCTGAAAAAATACACGCTCCGTCACTTACAGACACACAGACGCAGTTTCACCAACACTGTATCCAGGTTAGGATGGAAAAAATAGGACAATGCAAAAGTCCAGTGACTTAATGAATCCCTGCGGGACCAGTTCTGGATACTAACAATTTCTTTCCAAGTCATCAGATGGGGGAATCTCAGCCTGTGCTGTTTCCCTTACTCTTCATTCTTCCTCCTCGCAAACAACCAATTAGAGATACAGAAACAAATTGTGACTTCTTTCTGTAGCTGCTCCTTCAGACTTTCCATCACCCAGCACATCCACCATCCTCCCCTCAATTCAGACACAGATTAAAAACTCTTCACCATCCAGCAATTTCTCTTTTTGTCTACAAAGAAGACACGCTTTTATAAGGGTTCCCATGCAGGCCTCTCTGCTTTTAATTAAAAGACAGAATGTCACACTGCAGGCTCTGGAAGGTAGTTCTAGGTGCTTTTGTAAGAGAGAGAAATCACCGCAGAAAGAAATGAGAGCCGGATAGGGAAAGAAAGGGAGTAAAGCAGTGGAGACACAATGAGAAGGCTAAGGGGAAATTAGGTTAAAGAAAATACACCTTTAGAAAAGAGAGAGGAGGTCTGGGGATGCCTGACTAGGTAGAACTTGGGGATTACACAGCATCTCTCAGATGATTTCTGTAGATACAAGAGTCACAGACCACAATATATAAATAAGTGGATGAATAAATGATAAAGACACATAAGAACTAGCGCCTCTGCAGTGTTTTTTATTTATAGGAAACTTGCATTGGTCTGCTATATAGAGTATACACCATCATCATGGGACATTGAGGCTATAGCTATGCTCAAAGACTGGGGAATGTATATGTTTTTGGCCAGTGAGGCTGGTGTTTTGGAGACAAACTAAAGGCCAATTGTGGGGCACACCCATTCCCTGAGTGACAACATTAGCCCAATTTGATTCGATTTTCACCCCAGTGAATTATTGTATTTTGACCATCACCTGTGCCCGCATTAGTGATTTCAAACAGATTTCTTAATGCTTTGTTTGTTACTAAACTCCACCCAAGCCCGAATGCTGAGCAAATGTAACAGCATGGTATCAAATCGGTTGCTTAGCTTTCCAGAGCAAGATGCCCTTGTACGTATGTAACACTGATTATGTGTTCGGCTCTCTTCGTGAGATTGTTCTAAAAGATATTTCTTCTGAAGATCATAATTAGGGCAATGCTAGAGTGACATATTATTCACCCACGCAAGAAAGCACTCAATTGTTGTTAGACGCAGTCCGAGGCAGCCATTGCCCGCTGAAGCGTGGCAGAAGGCCCTCTGAATGCTCCAGTGCATCACAGTCTGCCAATAACCAGGAATAAACTCATCAACCCATTTGCACCTTTATGAAAATGTATTTCAGAGCCAGTGGCTTCCCCATAGTCTAAGCAATTTCACAATGTGCTTGAGAGAGAATCAGAGGCACTCATTATCTGCAAAGAAGCAGATTCCAAGCTGGCACTGATGTATTTATGCAACAGCCTCTCCCTTCTTTTGCATCCCATGTAACAGCAGGCACAGAGCACATCATCAGATCCAATGCTGGTCTGGCAATCATAAGGCTGCTGTTATAAAGTGCAGGCTAACTCTATTCTACCTTCACTACTTTACTTTCCAATAGCATTGATTAATTATACATCTTAATACTAGTGCCTAATTTATTATTATCAGTTCAATGTACTAATCATATTAGAGAATCAGTTATATACTGAATATCTATTAGCATACAGCAAGACACTGGATATAGACATGATGGGGGAACATGCAGCAATTAGCAGTAATTTGAACTTTTCCCAAAGTACGTGGAGCTGGATGTTGCATTGTGCAGAAGCATGTTTTACATTTGATGCACATTTCTAAAGACAGTGTTTGGATCTCTGGACCTCAGCTTGTTATTTCTGGCTTTAGAAGGTAAAAAAATAGCTGCTGGGCATGTGACAGTGTTCACAAACCTTTAATGTCAGACATAATGATCATGGTAAATTGGAGCTCGTTACCACAAAATGAGAAGTCATTGAATCTTCTTTTTTTTCGAGAGAGGAGGGGATAGAGCGGAGTTACTTATCACTGCACTCTCCTTTCTTTCTATGGTTCAGGTGGGGGGGGATTTGTTTGATTAGGAAATTGATTTTAGATGCATATTTCAGTTGACCAAATTGAAATCAGATTTGAAATCCTAATTCTATTTGGTCATTTTATTTGTGTAGCTTTTTGGTAGGGACGGTTATTGTGATACAGGTGTCTCCTGAAAACCTTGAGGCTATCTCTTGCTAAGATGTTCGGGTAGAATGCTTATGGAAGTTCTAAATATGTGCTGTGAATTGGGCGGCAGTGGCTTGCTTTGATTGTGACCAATGGCACTACCTACATTTAGGGGCCGATTCACCAATGGTCGAATATCGAGGGTTAATTAACCCTCGATATTCAACTGGGAATTAAAATCCTTCGACTTCGAATATCGAGACAGTACTTCGACTATCGAATAGTCACACGATTTTTAGTTCGAATCCTTCAATTCGAACTCGTAGTCAAAGTCGAAGGTCGAAGTAGCCCATTCGATGGTCGAAGTAGCCCAAAAAACACTTCGAAATTCGAAGTTTTTTTACTTCAAATCCTTCACTTGAAGTTAGTGAATCGGCCCCAAAGTGTATGTTCTCAATTTTCTTTTGTAGTTTTCTCTGTGCTGCTCTTGTCCTTTCGTTAGACCCAAAAACATATTGTTTATTTAACATCTGTTACAATTTACCCTAGTGTGTGCTTGAGACAGGGGAATGTGATTGTAAGCTCCACCGTATCAGGGTAAGTTGTGCACAATTTACATTCTACTTTAAAGAAAGTCTCCTTAAGGCTGGGTCTGTTGAGAGTTGGGAGGTGACTGGATTTCTCTTTCCAGGTTAAGGCATGCTCTGATAGTTCCTTATTGGTTAAGGATGGCGGGTGCTAGACTTTATAAAGGGAGGGTGCAGAAAGAGTGGAAGCCTTGGTATAAAAAGAAGATAAGTCTAGCTAGTGTGTGACAGTCTGAGGGTAGTTAGAAGAGGAACCAGAATCTCCACTGAGGAAAGTAGAAGGATTAGTACCCAACACAGGGATAGGCTCAGGGATAGAGAGGGAGTCCAACTGTTACAGATTAATGTTGCTGGTATTAACTAGTGCCTTTTCTGTCCCTGATAACATCCTGGATATAACTGTATTGAATACTAGCAAATGTATTCCTGAAGTAACATCTGAAAGCCTGTAGACAAAAGTTTGTCTGACATTCCAGCAAATAAACAGTTAAGCAGCAGCATATTACCAACCCCAGGGCCCATTCTTGCATTGGCACGGAGATAGGGTGCAGCTGAAGTCAGATGAGTGGGCAGGGACAGGACTAGCATGGCTGAATCCAGCATTAATCCACCCCATTAAACCACTGACTCTCAGATTATTGAACATCTGTAAAGTGTTTGTGAAATCAGTGTGGAAAACCCCTTGGTCCATTTTTGCAGTCAGGGCCCACCTAAAAAAACAACTCCTGTGTAATGTATGCTCTGCTGGGGGTTACAGGGAGTTGACATTTTTCAGGCCAGCGTAACAAAGAAAGAAGTTTTAACAGGCCCAGTTCCTAAATAGCAGTACATCAGCAAATATTCTTCTCGATAGTATAAGAAAATTCTAGTAAGTGAAGTTAATCATATGTACTGCGGACAATTTCAGCCAAATAATACAAGGCTTTGATATTCATGAAGATAAAGTCTTATTTAAGTCATGCCCACAGTTGCTGTTTGAGCCAGGCACAGGCTAGACTATAAACTAATCCAAATCATTACTAAAGATATTTAGAGCAGGGGTCGCCAACCCTTTTTACCCATAATGAGCCACATTCAAATATAGTGAATGTAATGAAATAAGTCCCAGGGGATGCCAAATATGGGTGGCAAACTACAGGAGACTCTGGCAGTACATCTGGTTTTTATGCAACCAAAATGTATGCAATCCAAAACAGAAATTCCTAAATAAGCACCTGCTTTGAGGCCACTGTGAGCAACATCTGAAGGGTTGGTGAGCAACTAGGGTTGCCACTTTTTCCGGGAAAAAATACCTTCCTATATATTTATAATTTTTACCTATTAATAACATTGGGATCAACCATCATTTTTACTGGCCAGGCCAGTAAAATACCAGCCAGATGGCAACCATATGAGCAACATATTGCTCACAAGCCACTGGTTGGTGATCACTGGTTTAGACAGGGTCGGACTGGGGGGCCCAGGGCCCACCGGGGCTGCTGTCTCAGGGATCCCCCCTCCAGACAGTCCCCAGGGAGCCCCTCCTGAACACCAGACCTCTACCCATGTCAATTGCGCAAAAGGCACAACGCACATGCGAAAAAGACTCAACGCATATCTGCAAGCGACATGCCACGGCATTAGCAACTTTACTTTCTGGGGGAGCAGGTCTGGGCCGGCGGGGGCCCATGAAGCCCAGGCCCACCGTGTTTTTTTCCAGTGTCCCGCTGGCCCAGTCTGACCCTGGGTTTAGAATTTCCATTGTGACTGATTTATCAAAAAAGCATAACAAGGAATGAATCACATAGTGGTGTAATTAATCATTTAAAAGAAAAATGGCATTTTCCCCTCCTGCTTTACCTAACTTAAAACTGAAATTAATTTTTTAGTGAAGGCCAGATTTGAATTCTATTCATTTGTCAAAAAGTTTACATAATAATTAGAAAAAAGTAAATAAACATCTATGCGTTTATAATTTAATTTCATAATCAGTGTTGTTCTTTGATTCTCTGTTAAAACCAAAAAGTGCTAGCTTCGTAGCATTCATATATATATGAGGTAGTGCATGGGACTGTATACAGATTTGGTAATCCCATAGGTTTGTTTTTAATGCAGTGTGACTGGCAAACCATTGGGCTGTAAACAGCAATTTACTACCTGAGTTATTTGGTGTAAAGTGTTTCAACTGCAGTTGAATAGATTCATGAGTAAATACTCTGCCTCCAATGGACCTGTCGTTTCTCCAAAGTGATTTGATGTCACCATATGTCTTTAAATAAATTACTCTTGTATTTATTTACATTTCTCAAACCCCTTTTCTATGTTAAACATATAAAACAGGGCAGTTTTTCTGAATTGCTTTAAATATAATTCCCCAGTTGGGGTTTTTCTTTTTATTGCCATGTTTTGAGAAGTGTTCATTATATTGTGTATTCTCTCCTATCCCTCCACCTTGGATATCAGTATTCATATCTGGTCTACTGTAGGTTGATCAGTTAAGTCTCAGGGGATCTAAGAACTTACTCTATGTGTCACTAATGCAAGTAAAGCCCTTGATATTTAGCAGCAATAAAAAAACATTACCAATGCTCGAGGACATTTCACAGCAAGAAGAAATTCTGTTACTTAATCAGAGCTTGAGAGATGATCTGATAGATATGTTCATTATTTTCCATCGAGGAACTATCATTTGTTGTCTCTGAAGAAAATCAGCCGCCAAGCATATTTTCCCCCACAAAACTCTACAGCGTTTATTTATACCTGTAAATCTATTGTACAGGTACTATGGAAATGAAGGAAATACAGTACAAAGTCAGAGGTTGATTTCCTCTAAACACAGAACAAATAAAACACGTTTTTAATAAAAGGTATTTTTATTTACACCTACATTGACTGCATGAATGGAAGATTTTGTTTTGTCCAGCTAGGTTTATTATTTATAGGAGGAATGTTGGGATTTTGGTTGAATTTATTTAATTCATAAACACAATGCAAGTTGGTCTATATGAATAAACAGTTCAAGATATTTTGAAAGTGGCACAGTGGTTGGCATTGCTGTGCAGCCTAAGGCTACAAACCCAATGTTCCCCTGAAAGAAAGACACTGCAAACAAAGCCCCTCCCTAAAATAAAAACTTAAAAGACCCCTTGCTCAATGAGCTGTGCTAATGTCTGTCACTATTTAGTATTGCAACAGCCTTTTCATTCTTTAGTACAGGTATGGGATCTTAAAACCTGTTATCCAGAAAGCCGCAAATTATGGGAAGGCTGACATGGAATTTTTTTTTGCGCGCAACAATTTTTCTCACTTGGGCATTAACCCTTATGCTGTCAGGGTTAATGCAACAGTTTTTCTAAAATCAACGCTCATATTGCTTTCATTTGCACATTTAAATGTGAAACATAAACTATAGCTATGTACGGACAATCTTTTCATTTATTTTCTGATAAATAGGAGGTAAAGATCAAGAGGACAGCATCATGTGAGCTGAAGACTTTCATTCTTTGCATATTGCAATTATCCATCTCGGAAGTAATTGGCATGTTGCCTCTGAAATAAATGCCATTTCTATAGGCAGCAATCCAAGATCTCATTTATGGTGCCTTTGGTACAGCTGCCCGTATAAAGCCTAAGTTACGGCAAGTTAGGCAGGGCCTATAAACTCTGCAAATAAATAAAGTTTAATACAATGTAAGGGCAAAATCAACATGTATGTGCAGTAACCTCCTTGTGTGGACATTTTGGTTAAGGGCATTTCTACTGTTTTGCCATTGTCTTATAATTCATATTCCCGTTCCTGTTTCCCTCTTCCTGTCTAAAGTGAGAGCAAGCATGAGCAGACCAGTCTTACCTGCCATGTTCTAATATATATACCAGAAGTTTCTGCTTCACCTGAACTAACACAGCAGAATCATTTAACCCAAACCACTGTAAACCAAGCAGATTATCACAGTATATACAGTATGAATGAAAGGACATGAGAAAATTGATGGCCTAAAGAAAATTACTGAGAAATGTGGGTGCAAGAAAAAATTATGGGAAATCTTTGGGGAGAAAAAGTAGTAAAGGCACAAGGTAAAGGGTGAGGAAAATGTACAAACCCATATGATAGTAAAAGTGAGGCATTTCAATCCCTTTTATACTGACTGAGAAAGAAGAATCTCCCCATTTTTTGACATACCAAGGGCCAACCCAGATTTTGTCTAACATTTCATACTCAAAGGGGTCAGTTGACAAGTAAGTCAGTGTCGGGGGGATACCTGTATTGATTGATGATATCTTTAAGGTGCACTAAAGGGAAATATTTGTTTTGCAATTTCAGATCCTTCTTCTTTGAGCAATTCTGTCATGATTTTTATGGTGTAGTTTTTATTTCTAAATTTAATAATTTAAATTGCAAATAATCAAATCTACCTCATAAAATGTTACTCCTAAACCAACAAGTATATCTTTTTAGTTGTATTGGTATGTAGGCAGCAATCTCAGATCATTGTGCCTAAGCCTGTGCTTTCAGAAAGAGCCAGCACTTCATGATTGGACAGCTTTCAGATAAACTATTGTATTGAAGTTTATCAGAGCGCAAGTCACATGACTGAGGGCACCTGGAAAACAGATATGTCTAGCTACATATCAGAATTAAATATAAAAAATCTGATTACAGTGCTGAATCAGCACTATTAACTGATGCTTTTTTTTTTTTTTTTTTAAATTCCAATAACAGAATCCCTAAATCCCTAAATAATTCTTTGATTTTTTTCTTCTAAAAATATTTTTTTTCAGAGGTGGTGGCAGATCCTGTGCAATAGACTTACTGAGCTCAACAGGGCCGCCATTAGAAATCATGGGGCCCCATACAACAAAATTTTGTCCACCCAAGCCCCCAAACCAAACCAAGATCCCACCTACACCACAGTTAAAAGACCACAAAGACATCAGCAGTAAAAATGGTAAACCCCCACACACACACACAAGTTATAAAAAGCCATTGATGGTCAGGGCCCCCCTATAAGTTAAAAAAATATGGCGCCAGGGCCCACCGCAAAAAATTTTTTTTTCTTTTAAATGGTGATCAGGGTATCCCTACAAGTTAAAAAAAATAATTGGTGACAGGGCTCCCCTATAAGTTAAAAAAAATTGGCGCCAGTGACCCCAAAAAGTTTTTTTAAAAATCATTGGTGGTCAGGGCCCCCCATAAGTTAAAAAAAATTTTGGCGCCAGAGCCCCCCTTACAAGTTAAAGAAAATATTGTGGCCCCAGAGAATATTTTTTTAAAAAAAAAACATTAGTGGCAGTGGTCTAAAGAGTATTAAAATAATACATTGGTGGCTAGGGGTTTAAAAAAGTAAACACATATTGGTATTCAGTAGAACTAAACTTGTGGCTTCATGTCTTTTTCAGGACTTCAAGTTTTGGCTCTTTTCGTGACTTCAGGTCTTTTCTCGGGTTCAGGACTTCAAGATTGGCTCTTTTCGTGACTTCAGGTTTTTTCGTGGCTTTAGGACTTCAAGTTTGGCTCTTTTCGTGACTTTGGGTCTTTTCTCAGCTTCGGGACTTCAAGTTTGACTCTTTTCTTGACTTCAGCTCTTTTCTTGGCTTCAGGACTTCAAGTTTGGTTCTTTTCGTGACTTCGGGACTTCAATTTCGGGTCTTTTCGTGACTTCGGGTCTTTTCGCAGCTTAAGGACTTCAAGTTCAGCTCTTTTAGTATTTCAGGGTCATTTCACAACTTCGGGACTTCAAGTTCAGATCTTTTTGTGACTTCGGGTCTTTTCAGCTCTTCTGGATTTCATCGGTTCAGGACTTCGGAGAGGGCAGCACAGCTTTGTCACTGTGAAGGGGGGCCCGGCAATTTCCAAGAGTGCAGCACAGTTGGGCCCACCTTTAGGCCCAGGCCCAGTACAAGAATATCCCCTGTGCCCCCTGTTGGCGGTCCTAGTGCTTAAAGGAGAAGGAAACCCCCAGGGCGCTAAACCCCTCCCCCCCTCCCCTGTGCTGCCCCCCCTCCCTCCTCCCCCCTGGCCTACCTGTCCCCCTGGGCAAATGCCCCTAACTTTTTACTCACCCCTCTGCGCAGGTCCTGTCCACGGAGTACGCAGTCGCCATCTTCTCCCACGCGCGTCTTCTTCCTGCTCTGATCGGCGTTTTCTGGCGCATGCGCAGTAGGAACAGGTACCGGTACGGCTCTACTGCGCATGCGCCGAATGTCACGAAGTTTTCCGATTTCACTTCGTGACATTCGGCGCATGCGCAGTAGAGCCGTACCGGTACCTGTTCCTACTGCGCATGCGCCAGAAAACGCCGATCAGAGCAGGAAGAAGACGCGCGTGGGAGAAGATGGCGACTGCGTACTCCGTGGACAGGACCTGCGCAGAGGGGTGAGTAAAAAGTTAGGGGCATTTGCCCAGGGGGACAGGTAGGCCAGGGGGGAGGAGGGAGGGGGGGCAGCACAGGGGAGGGGGGGAGGGGTTTAGCGCCCTGGGGGTTTCCTTCTCCTTTAATTTGGAACAGGAGGAAGGACCTTTCAGGCTGTGCAGAGTGCATCTATAAGTGCAACACCATTTGTGACGAATGCGTGCAAATTAGCTTCACTGCCCCTGAAACTTTTCTCATATATTACCCACACACACACACACATATATATGTTATATATATTATATATATATATAATATATATATAATGCCTTTATAACTAATCATTTTATCTTATTTCATTATATTGAGTATGCTTTCTAATCTATGAATGTGTGTGTTATTTTGGTGTAGGTGAGTGTGGAAGAACATGTTTGAATAATGGAGAGTGTATTAATGTTTCTGTGGAAACTTTTAAGGTCAGGAGAAAAATTGATTTTTGTATAGAGTTGTTTCAGTAGCTTCTAATTTGATAAGACATAGCATTACAGATTCACTCTGAATAGGTATTGATCAACTGGGGGCAAGCATTGTTACATACTTTTTTTTTAATGAACAAACAAATATTGGTGTAATAATTGTCCATCTAATGGATATACCTCTGCTTATGTTCTAGAAACTATACATCAAACCACAAGACTCTGCTGTATATCAGTTGCCAGTTTCTGATAACTTACCCACCAACAGGCATGATTCAATTCACTATGCTAGTCTGGCAAGTTGCCATGCTTTCCTCTGAGTCCTTTTCCTAGTTCTCGTCTCAAAGAGATTAAATCCCCTGCAAAATGTGTCTTTGCCATGGCACAGGGTACAGAGACAATGAAACAGACTTTGATGACAGAAAAAACTAATTGGTCTATCTAGTCTGCCTATCTAAATACATTTCATGGTTCTCATAGTGAGCACTGCTGTTTTGGAATGGCTGTTCTTCAAAGTGGCTTTTGAAAAATAAAGAAAAAGAACCAATATCACAGAATCAGAAAAAAATAAATGTTCTGTATCTTTGATTTAAATGTTTTTAATATGGTAAGTAGGTCTGACCTATTTTATATACAACCTAAAATGAAGGGATCATGCACTGGATTGTAGTAATAAAATAAAGAAAACTGAGCACTGGGTTTGGTCTTAGTAAATGCATGTAGCCTACTGGCTCCCAGTAAATAGCAATAGGGATGCCCAAATCTGTAATTTGTGGCCTGATCCTTAACAAAACATTCAACCAAACTAATGGGGCAATTTATTAATTAAACTGTACTACTACAGTTACCAGTAGTGACCAGCAATTCGTTTTGGTCATACTACAAATTATAAAATGAAATGAAAATGTGCCAAACTGCACTGGTGCAATGTACCATTGATCTTTGTAAATAAGACCCTGGATTCAAGCCCTGATTACATGTTCAGTTTCGAGAAAAAAATTTTAAATGCATAATTTGTCAATAAAAAGTTGTCATTTTTGTTTGTCAAGAGCTTAAGAATAACATTACTTTAAAGGGTCAGATTCTGGTTCACCAAATTCAAAAATCTGAATCATTATTATGCTCCAAGGCCAAAAATGGACTGTGTGTAAAGAGGTAGGGGCATTTACCAAAGGTACCACCTAGGCTGGGTGGGAGCAGGGAGGGGGGGTCTATGTAGGGTAGGGGGTAGGGGATTTTATTAGCAAGAGTTTGGTTCTCCTTCAAGCATACATTCCAACATTTGAAAAAATTGAGGGGCAGATTTATCAAGGGTTGAAGGGAATTTGAGGGAATTTTCGAAGTAAAAAAATTCGAGGTAATTTTTTAGATACTTCGACCATCGAATAGGATACTACGACTACGACTTCAAATTCGATTTGACGTAAATCGTTCGAATATTCGACCATTCGATAATCAAAGTACTGTCGACTTCAATACTTTGACAAATTAAACCTGCCGAAGTGCTATGTTGGGGGACCTTCTAGAGCAGTTTTCTAAGTTTTTTTAAGTCGAAGAAAAATCGTTCGATCGATGGATGACATCGTTCGATCAAGCGTTTTTACTTTGACCGTAAAACGGTCAAATTCGGTGAAAAAAACTTAGACTTTGATATTCAAAGTCGAAGTAAAGCCATTCGATGGTCGAATTTCGAAGTATTTATGACTTCGAAATTTGACCCTTGATAAATCTGTCCCTTAGTGATGTGCATAAAGTTCTGCTGTAACTAAATCTGAATGACCATGCAACTCAGGATATTTCAGTTAGAAACCGGGACTTTGGGCTGAGCTGTCAAAATCGGGACTGTACCACAAAAAAAGGGGCCAGTTGGGAGCGCTAGTGCATTCTGTCAAGTATGATTATCATTCTTAGATACAGTGTATATAGAAAACTAGAACACTAGCAGAAAGCCATTTTGCTTTCTAAAAAGTTGCTAAACATTACATATACTGTATCCCTAGAAAATTCAGTAACCCTTTTAAATTCTGTGGCAGACTTTACTTTGTGTGCTTTCCAACAACTTAATAATCGACTTGGGTTCTTTGAATAATGGGAATTCCAGTCCCCCAACAGCCTGAGAGTCATCCGTTCCATTCTATGCATAAAACAGTCTTTTCCAACACAATCCTTTTGTCTTGTCTTTATATCACAAGCCCTAACCTCTCATAATCTTCCTGTCAGATCTGCAACAAAAGACGAGCACTGAGAAATGTAAATATTACACATGATGTGTAGAATGAAAATATATAAGCCAGGCCCGGCTCTATCATTCACAGGATTAATAGTGAAGTACGGTGATGAGTACTTGCATAATTGCAAAAACAGCAGTCGTTTACATGTGTAAAAGATATTTCGGGAATGAATTTCTAATTCAGACTGACATGCAATGGAGCCATTAGCAGCTGGTCTTAAAACATTATAATGACAAGGCGATTCACACCCGGCGCTCGTGGCCACAGTCTGTATGTGGTTTCATAACAACTGCATGTGCCCTTAATTGCATTATTATTCGACTTTAACCATTTGCCTTATGGGGAACTAGGCGACAAAGACCATCTCTAGCATGAGGTTTGTCAGTTACATTGACACGTGCTCTATAAATTCTTTTTCTCAAGGGTCTTGGACTATTTTTGTTACAAGCATTCAACGCAAAGTCCTGAACCACAGTAAACGAAAATGCGATAAAGTAGATTGTAATAGCCCAGGTTAAATAGTTATAATGCTTTGAAATATGCTTTTTATATATAAAAACTGCACTGAATGTGCACACCCTCATGTATATAGGAAAAGCATTATAATATTGTAGTAATTGATGTATTTATTGTGTTCACATGCAAAGGCTTTGGTCAGCCCTAAATGGAAGTAGAGAAAAGCTCTGGGCACATAGCTGAGCTGCCTCTAGGCACATGCATTCTTGCCTTTAGGGAATCATAACGTTCCCTCTTGCACTCAACTTCTCATGTCAAGCTCACAAAAATAAAAAAAACACTGCGCTTCGGTAAATGTGTGTGCGTTTGGCCCCCTCCATTAAATAACTAAAAGTATCTGCTTTTGGCAATGGAAAATCTGAAGGTTACAATAAAAAGACCATGTTCATACCATTCCGGAAAACATTTATTTTGTGAATACATTTTTGTATCACCCTGGGTCAACTCAGAGGCCATTATTTCTCACTTAAAACTAAAAGCTGCTTACTCCTGAAGGACATGGGGTAAGTGGTTAAAAATACATTCATGAGAAACAACCATGTTAGCTTTTGTTCGACTCCATCTCATATTCCATCTGGGACTGAGCTTTAGCTAAACCAAAGATAATTATTTAATAATTATAACTATGACTTGTTTTTTTAAAACAGTATCTCTCAATGTGAGGGTTGCTTAAATATCTGGTGTGGGTCTGGTGTGTTCTTTAATGGTCAAATGAGTGGGGACTTGGCACTGATGATGTGAGTAGTAAAGACAGACTCAGCGTCTCTCCGGCCGTAGAGCTCTCTACTACTAGCGAACAAACTATAGGCATGGGACTTGTTATCCACAATGCTTGGGAACTCAGGTTTTCCAGTTAAGGGATCTATCCATAATTTGAATCTCCATACCTTGAAGTGATACTGACACTAAAAAGTTACTCTTCAAAATATTAATATACTGTACATGGGAAGGGTTATTTACTAAAATGCACATCTAGCTAATTTTTTAAATTAAAAAATCACAACCTAACTCCAATACACGATTACCTTATCTATTATTAAAAAAAGCTCGATTTAATCGGTTCAGGTAAAAACTCGATAAAATTGAGTGAAAACCCGGATTGTTTGTTTTTTTTCAGAGTTTTTTCCCGAATCGCTTGATTTTTTCTGGCTTCTCCCTTTTTTGCCTGAAAAGCATGAAATGGTCAGATTTTTTGGGTAATTCCAGCACAGACAACAGAAACTTCAAAATAGGAAAAGGAACTCTGCCATTGACTTATACACAACCTCGACAGGTCTGAAATGGCTTTTCCAACTTGACTGCCCCTTATCAGCCTCAGTTAGAGATTCTAATGCTAACGGCCTAATGCTGCACAAATATCGCAGCCGCCTCATAGAGGAACATGGGGGATCAGATCAGGTAATGTAAAAGCATCAGGCCAATGATTTTATGGCAACATGATAAATAGCATGGAAAGACAATGTTATGATAGATAAAAAAAAGTTCAATTTCTGGTGTCAGTATCCCTTTAAGTCATATAAACATTAATTAAAATGTTTTTCTTCCAATATGGATCAAATATCAATATCTTAGCTGGGATCAAGTCCAAGGCACTGTTTTGTATTTACAGAGAAAAAGAAAACAATTTGAATTATTTCATTAAAATGGAGTCAAAAGGAGATGGCCTTTCTGAAATTTGGAGCTTTCTGGATAACAGGTTTCAAGATAATGATCCCTTGCCTGTACTGAAATGATTATTTTAAACCTGCAATGCTTACTTTGTGCTTTTAGCTGTTCTAAGATCACATATGCACGTGTGTGTCTGTTAGAAGCCCAGTAGCAATATGTTGCGGCTTTATCTTTAACCAGAACTATATTGTACATGAAGTGACTAATGATAATAATAAGAGATCAAACAATAACATGATCCATTTAATCTTTACATCGATAGCTATAGTTGAGAATATGATCTTTGGTTGGTTTTATGGCTTTAACATCTTGATGATGAGACCTGTGCACAGCTTGAAGGGATTATACGCAGAATTAGATACAATGTCGGAATGGCTGTGTAGTCTTTGAATTTACTAAGCTGTACTGGCTACTTTTCCAGAAGCCTATAGCAACCAACTAGCTGGTAGCATTTACATTACCCAAAACTTTATCTCATGACCACTATATAGATATATAATGGCCTGCATCTGCGGTCATGAGCAGACTTTTCTACCATAAACATTGTTGTCTTCCAAAAGGTCTAATTCTTTGTGCTCACTGGGCTATTCCTTGGGTTGGGTGTGCAGTTGGAATCCCTTTTGCTACATCCCTGTTTCGTTCTATAGAGAGCGTCTCTGGATTGAAGTTGATTAATGTTAGTTAGCATGGCCATAGTAAAATAGGTAATAGCTCTAATACACTGTCACTGATAGCAGTTATTGTTGCTTTAGGACCATCCATGCACCTTTAGATTAGTGATTCTCTGGTAACCCACTGCAACCTGATTTTGCTTTTCCTGCGTTTGATTTTAAGCAGCGACCAGAAAATGCTACCTTCTAGATTTAGAGCAAGATCTGCAAGAGTTATTGAAGTACTGCCTACATTCTCCAGATTGTCTGTCTGATGTAACTAGTCTCACAAGCACAAGAGAAAGTTATATGTGCAGTCAATAACGAGACAGAAAAAATATATTATCGGTAGACTGTGAATTTGAAACATCTCTCAGGAATGGTAGACCCCTCACAATCAGCTCTACTTCACATCCATTTTGAAGATAATTCCCAAACCCTTTAATGGACAGTTTATTAAGTATGTAGAAGTATTTCACTGATCCAATACCAAGCATCATTATAAATAGCAGGTGCAATATTGTCTTTCAAAGGCTGCAGTCGATTGCCAGTGCCTTTGGCTAAGGCCAGCTTGGTGGAGCAAGAGGAAGTCATTAAAGTTATTAAAGAGAACACGGAGTTCAGTGCCACTGCTGCTCATGTTGCACCTGGCTTGACAAAATGCAATACACTTTCTCCTTCAGGCCTTTCCAGGAATTTGTTATAACAGAAAAATGACAATTTTGCCAAGTGCTCGCTGCTCCAAGGATGCACGCAGCAATATACGTGGCTTGCCCAGTATTAGGAGGAGAAATGACAGTGGGTGGATGGGGATAATAGTGCACAGAGAGCAGTTGCAAACAATTGTCTTGTATGGCTCTTCCGGCTTACAAAAATAAATGTTTGTATTAAAATGTAGTGGTATTGTTCATGGTTATACCAGAAAAAAATGTTTAGGTTCAAATAATCACCTTTTTGGCGTTTTCTGACTGGTGATGCTGGCTGGGGCAGTAGAGCTAAGGTTGAGTATGTGCTATTATTTTTTAGAGGGTTTCAATGCAGGTAATTTCGGGGACATACAAGTTACAGGTAATTTAAGATAAAGAACCTGTGCATGCAGATAGTTATCTGAATATCTTCTACGTTTGGGATGTCACTAGAAAGTCCACATTTTTAAAAGGGCCCTTACACGAGACTTGTGCTAAACATATCATTTGTCTAGTAACAGAGGAATTGAACTTTCTTCGAAAAAGATTCAGCCAAATACCGAACGGAATCCGAACCCTTATTTGCATATGCAAATTAGGGATGGGAAAACATTTTTACTTCTTTGTATTGTGACAAAACATCACATAATTTCCCTCCCCGTGCCTAATTTGCGTATGCAGAAGGATTCTGCTGAATCTGAATCCTGCATAAAAAGGCCAAATCCTGAACCGAATCCTGGATTCGTGCATACCCATAAAAAATGAAACAGATGAATATGCAACAAATTAGGCCTGGGTTTAGTTTTTTCTGATTGTTCTGCTTAGCATCACATTATATCAGTCTCAATGCTGTAATCTATGGACACCTGCTTAGGCTGATTTACGTGATCACTTAAACCTTGCAAAATCAATGTTTAAATGCTTAAACTGACAGTAAAGGATTACACTTGAGAAGTTCCCATACACAGTCATTGATACTGATGTTCAGTGATGTTCTTTGGGTCTAACCTGTCTAAACCATTAATGTTCTATGTTCCAAAACCCTTAAGCATACACAAGTCTTTTGGGTTTACAGGTATGAGATCCATTATCCAGAAACCCGTTATCCAAAAAGTTCAGAATTAAAGAAAGGTTGTCTCTCAGTCTCTATTTTAACCAAATAATGTAAATTTTTCAAAATGATTTCCTTTTTCTCTGTAATAATTAAACTGTACCTTGTACTTGATCAAAACTAAGATATAATGTAAAGAAAAAAAAAATACAAAGAAACAGGAAGCAATGAGTCATTATTTATGCTGAACTATTTAAAATAATACATTTTATTAAGATATAATACCCAGTGGACTTCCAGGAAACCATAAAAAATCCAAATCAGCCTAGGTGTCAGGGGGCCCTCCTATTTCAAACCATTTAGCCTATTTCATGGTCATGCCCTATTTCTATATAGGAACAAAGAAGATAAATAGTTGTAAGGGCTGATTATAGCAGTGACCCCAACACGTGGCTCAGGCGCAACACGTTGCTCACCAACTATTTGGATGTTGCTCCCAGTGGCCTAAAAGCAGCTACTTACTTTTGAATTCCAGACTTGGAGGCATGATTTAATTACATATAAACCAGGTGTACTGTCAAATAGAGCTTCTTGTAGGCTAACAGTCCATATAGAGGCTATGAAGTAGCCAATTACAGCCCTTATTTGGTACCCCCAGGACTTTTTCCATACTGCTCCCCAACTCTTTTTACATTTGAATGTATAGTATCTTAAAAAAGGAGACCAGGAGGATAAAGTTGAGTGAGGACAGTTTGAGGACTGGGCTTATGGTCTAAGGTTTTCTTGTGGGATCCTGGCATTCCAGTCTGACCCTGGAAATACCCCTTTATAAAACAACATGTTTACTACCATCACACATACTATGAGTGCTAGAGTTCTCAGAGACTGAAAGACTAGAGCATTGGGTTTTCAATTTGCAGAGGTCCCTACCCTTTTAATAGATAGCTGTTGGCCATAGGATACTCACCAAGAGTAACTCACAGCAGCTGATGTAAATGTATAATGCGTACATGGTCTACTTGCATTAAATGGTATGGGTGAAAATATATATATGATTTTTTAACAGTCAAATCAAGAACTCAATTACTCCTTCCTACGGAAAACATAACTTCAAAGAAGAAGTCTCTTGCAATGCTTCTATCATTTAGCTTCATCTAGGGTGGATAACTGAAATGTTTTCATGATAGCCATAGTAAAAAGTCTGATATTGTCGTGGATTTCTTCTTCAGACGTCTTCAGATTTTATCATATACTAGGGGTGACTTGGGGTCACAAAGATACACACAGTCAATGGTAAGTGTCATTATTCCAAAGTAGAGCCTTTGGAAGGGGTTCTGAGAAGGTTTTTAGTCTTGAAAGGGTGTAGATAGATGTTTAACCTAAGATAGAATATTCATGATGTTTACTGTGGAAAATTTACATGCTAGGTGGTACAAGAATTAGAATAGACTTTGTAATGTCTTGTGAACTCACTGTATTTCATTTTTGAAGTTTCTAATCTGTTTGTAGTTTAAGGCAAAAACAGATTCTGAACCTTTATCTAATTGTTTTTTATAGTCCATAAGACTAGATATTTAAGAATGTTACTTGGCCTAAGCTAAACTGTTTCCTCCTATTTTAGAGTTTATGTATAAATCTGCACATATCCAGTAAAATCAATATGAAGATGAATCATGATCTATTTTTGGATGTCTGATGTATGTGCCTATGGGGCAGATTTACTAACCTGTGAAAAGTCGCCAGGGACCGCTTCACATCCATCACTACACATCGCCAGGCGAAAATTCGCTCAGACAACACTAATTCACTAAAATGCGGAGTTTCGTCGTGGACGCCGAACGCTGGCGACTTTTCACTAGCGTTACTGCAGCAATGAGAGCATTTGATAGTGAAGATGCTCTAGTGTTCATTTCTGCCAAGCGAATCTTCGCTAGAGATCTTGCACTCAGGTCAATTTGCATAGGGTGGGAAATGTAAAGATGTCTTTATTTTACATGTTGGTGCATATACTTACAAATTACACTTTTAAAAACACATGTCCAGGGAACCTTAATAAAGACAATATTGTAATGCCCTACACATGTGCCCACTGTAAAATTAATGTTCCATATGTTTGTAAATGTATGGGGGAAACCTGTTATCCAAAAAAAGTTTGTTAGGTCTTTTGCAGGCAATCAGGCTGAAAAAAGGGAAAGACGCCAGCGTTTTTTGGACTTCGATGCATTTTCAGCTTATAGAATATAAAGTAAGTAACAGAAGATCGAGGAAGATCTAGCTACTTTAATGCACTTTGCCTGGTCTGAGGTGGATGAAGGCAACTCTGGCGAAAGAGTTAATGTTCAGTAAAATCCGCATCTTAGTGAATTTGCAGAGTAGCATCTGTTCGCCAGAGCAAAAAGTCACCTGTTGATAGAGTGCGAATGACCGCTAGCGACAGTCTCTTTCGGCAATGTCCCTGCAGGTGGCAACGCTGGTGAAAAGTTGCTAACTTTAGCCACTTCGCCCTTTAGCAAATCTACCCCTATATGTTGAACCTGTAGCCAAATCCTGCTCACCAGAATACATATAACCAACACACAAATCAGCCATTCATGTAAACACACAGCAACACACCACCGGGCAACCTCAAAAGCAGAAACGTAACGGGCTTTATTTTGATTTTTTTCTACATGGTATCATTTACAGCATTCCGTAACCCTAAAACTTCTTTTGTGGCAGATCCTTTATGTAGTGAGGCATCTACTAAAACTTGAATTTTTCTCACAAATAAACAAATTTCCATGAATGTGAGTCATTTATCTAAAGATCCAAACTGAAAAAACACGAATGGGGAAAAGTCGCTGAAAAGTAACAACCAAGACTTTTTCGACTTGTCACATGATAAACATGGATTTTTCTTATTGTCATACAAAAAGCAAGTGTCAAAAACACCTGAACCCCTCAAAAACCACGAGGCAATGAAAGATCTTTCATTTGTAAATGGGACATCTGGCATTGACTTCTACATAGTTTCGAGAGGTTTTAGCTGAAGTATTTTCGGATTCAGAAGTTTTGTCGCATAATAAATCCTGGAAAATTGACACTTTTTTTAGACTTTTTCAGGTTTTAGGAGACAAATTACATAGAGAAATAGTTATAAATATCTTACAGAAATTCCTACCTACAGAAAGCTTTGTTTGGCTTTGTTGAAAGATAAATACAATTTTTTTTAGCTTAACTATTTTTACAGATTTGAAAACCTGCTTCTCCTCTCCCAAATCAGGATAAAGGAAAAGTCCTCCTCTACCACCTCTGTTATAAACTGGAGGCCAAGCCAGAGATTCAGACAATGGGCCAGGCTAGAACACTATGTTGAAACTTTTTGACAGGGAACTGTCATTGACAGTTATATATTTTCTTTATAATATTTAGCATTGCAGAACTACAAAATAAAGCTTCACTAAGACCCTATTCTGTAATATATTTGGAAAACAAGCCGTCAGCTCTTCTCTATGATGATGATTGGTGCAAGAGTCCACTTTGTTTGAGATGTCATGTGCTGATGCTAGCAATAATGCCAGTTATCTCCCTGAAAAATGGGATTTGTCATTTCTGGATAATGCACCCTTTTGTAAAACATAGTTTCAAGTAAAATGTTTGTTTTTTTAGAAATATGAGAATTTCTCCAGTTTTTTTATGTGTGATCTTAAAAATGTAATATTGCCTGTTCGGAGGAATAGAACGGTGATCTAAAACATAACCAGGTTTGTAGTTAATCAGGCTGTTGAGGTCACTTGAATATAGTTTAACACCTTGAGAAGAGAAGGTTTGAAGCTAGTGCATGGCATGTATGGGGTTAACAAGAGTTCCAAGTGCTTACAAGAAGCAGCTTCTCCGATAGTTATGTGATTGGCACAAAAGAGATTATGTGTAATCAGAATCAGAGCCCCTTTGGGGACATCTTTAACACGAGGATTAAACATCTCCAAGACAGGCGTTTGACATTTTTATGCTGAAGTATTCCTTAAATGCTTTGATGTTTTTGTGCAGGGGAGATGTGGCATGCTGAGGTGCCTCCTTTCTTGGGGTTCCGCTTTGACAAGTTTCTCTAGTTTGTTTAGGGGCCGTCGGTTTGGATTTAGCGCTGAATAGGGCCAGCAGAAATGAGCTGCAGTTTATAAGATTATCTGACATCTGCTCATCAGAAATACAGATTTCACTGACTGATGAAAGACTTTCCACTCTATTTCCTTGGCTCAATCTCACTTGAAAATGCGAGTCGCTGATTGCTGTGTGACTTACCACTGTATGTCACTCACTGGGGAATAATACAGGCTGGGCTTCAGCAAGTCACAAATGATTTACATGAGATTCATAAGGCAAACCCCTGTAATGTGAGGCTGAAAATGGAGACTGATCCTGAAATGATCACTGAAGAGATTAGAGGCAATATATTAGGGGGCAGTTCTGAAATACCATCAATATTCATAGTGACAGGATTAAACATAGAAATTGGAAAATGCCTTTGTTGGTCAGAACTGTGCATTTCCCTCTAACAGGGGCCTGTTTATTAAGATCTTAAAAGGGCCTTTTCTGCCTCCACTGATGCTGCTGGTTAAATATCTCCTTTTTTGTATGATTTATCAAGCACCAACATAATTGTGTTAATATTCTTATTACAGGTATGGGATCCGTTATCCGGAAACCCATTTTCCAGAAAGCTCCATCTTACAGGAAGGCCATCTCCCATAGACTCCCTTTTAAACAAGTAGTTCTAATTTTTAGAAATGATTTCCTTTTTCTCAGTAGTAATAAAACAGTACCTTGTACTTGATCCCAACTTATTTATAATCAATCCTTATTGCAGGCAAAACTATCCTAATGTGTTTAATTAATGTTTAAATGAGTAGAAGTATGGAGATCCAAATTTCAGAAAGATCCCTTATCTGGAAAACCCCAGGTCCAGAGCATTCTGGATAACAGGTCCCATACTTGGATTATTATTATTATTATTATTATTATTATTAGTATTATTATTAGTATTATTAGTATTATTAGTATTAGTATTATTAGTATTGTTAGTAATAATATTTACAATAGCTGGGTGTATGCATTAATCATACAATAAATCAAACAACCAAAAACCAATACAAAAGGTAAAGAGGGCCCTGGTCAAAGGCTTATAATCAAAAAATGTTAAAAATTATTTTCGTTCACTAGTAAATGACATTTTCGTTGATTCTATATAGTAATCTTTTAATGCGATGCTATAAGAGAGATAAACCTCCCAATGGATGTAGTAGTTGAGGTCATTTCAAGGCAAAAGCCTTTATTTATATTGCAAAAAAACCCTAAAAAGATGTGTGTCACAATTTCAGTAAATAGAGGGTAAAATGGAAAGGAGATTGGGATTAAAATAATGGAAAAAATCACTTAACATTGTTAATTGGGAATATAATGGGAAAGGGGCTCTGTAATATGGAATTATAAATGATTTGCTATTCAGGTGTTTGTAAATATGGCCCTTGCTGTATGTGCATATATGCTTAATAAAATCATGTGTACAAGAAGCTATGCAGACATACTTCATTATTTTAAGGGAAAATAAATGAACCCCCCTAATTTAAAAGAAAACAAGATATGTTTTCTGTTAAGCCTTAAAGGGGTGGTTCGCCTTTAAGTTAACATTTAGTCTTTTATTAAATTGCTTTTTATAAGCAACATTTCAACCAGCTTTGTTTTTATTATTTGACTTTGACTTTGGGCTCTTTCCAGCTTTCAAATGGGGGTCACTGATCCCATCTAAAAACTAATGCTCTGTAAGGCTACAAATGTATTGTTATTGTTACTTTTTATTACGCGTCTTTCTATTCATACCCTCCCCTATTCATATTCCAGTCTCTTATTCAAATCAGTGCATTGTTGGTAGGGTAATTTAGACCCTAACAACCAGATTGCTGAAATTGCAAACTGGGGAGCTGCTGAATTAAAAGCTAAATAACTTAAAACCCACAAATAATAAAAAACTAAAACCAATTGAAAATTGGCTCAGAATATCACTCTCTACATCATACTAAAAGTTAAAATTAAAGGTGAACAACCCATTTAAATCTAATAGTACTGGGCAATAACTTTAATATATGAAGAAATATGATGGTGGGTTTAAATTGTTCTAGCTTTTTAAAAGTTTCTGAAAGTGACCAGTCTGGAAACTGTCATATGCATTGCCTCCTCCGTACCTCCATGAATGCACCATATCATGCATTATGTACATACAATTCAACCTTTCTTATGTGTTATGTTTAACTGTTAGCTAGTTATACAATTCTTAGATTGAAGGCTCTTGTGAGCAGGGCCTACACCCTATTGTCTCCTAGTAGTGATAGGCAAATCTGACCCATTTCCCTCTGCCTAGTAATATCCAATTGTAATGTCTATTTTGGTAAAATGTTTGCCTGTAAGCAGTTGTGTTTAAAACCCCTTACTAGCTAAAGCTCTGCGGAAGACAATGGCACTTTATAAATAATGATAATCCCATATAATATATTTTCCAATTCTTAGCCATAATAGACTTATAATAGCTGTTGACATTTTGTAAAAAAATTGAATTCAACTTTTGCAAGACCATTTTGTATTCATCCTAGACCACACCCACATTGCTCCAGTGAGCAGAGAGAGTTTACAACTAGACTGACAGATGGAAAGACAGAGGTATACAGTGTGTTAAGGTGGCCATACACAGGCAGACTTTTTACTTCCAAACGACCAATTCCAGAACGTTCCGATAATACCGATAACCTATCGGATGGTTGATGGTGAACGAACGATCATCGGACGAACGATCATCTCAACATTATCGTATGCAAAATTGATCGGATGAGTTTAAAAATTTTAGTCGCTCATAAAATCCCTCTTTGCGCATGTCAGGATTGTAGCACAAGCCAACGAACATATACAGAACAATGAACATATACGGAAGGACCCTAACGTTCTGTGCTGAAAGGTTCATTTGTAACTATATGAACTATGTAAAGAAATAAATCGGTGCTGACTGCAGGAATATCACCCTATCACCTCATATGTGAAAGAAGTTTATTATGCCATAGCATAAATCCATATGTCTGCATGGGGCAGAGAAGGAGAAACTGACTATATACTACAGACAGTGACACAATACTAGCACGACTACTTGTTTGTTGAACAACGTTCGTCCATACATGAAGCAAACAATACGATTATATCTGTTCATATAATCGTTCTCTGTGGATGGCATATCGTATGGTACAATAATCGTCAGACGATCGGTTAACGATACGATCGCTCATCGCAGAACGATAAAAGTATGCCCGTGTATGGCCACCTTTATTCGGCACATTCAACAGAAGAGAATAGGCAATAACATTGTTGAAAGTGTAGTTAAACACTATGGATTCAATAGAAAGGTGCAACCAAATTCTGTTGGAATGCATAGCCCTCTACCCGCCTCCGGAAGATTATCCTATCATTAAATATTTGTAGGATAACAGGAGAAGCCTAATTTAGTTTTTGTTTCTTTCACTGTGTGGTTTAATCACAGATGAAAGAGACTAATAGCACTACAGAGCTTTCTGGTGATCAAAGGCCGATCAATCCTCTTTGTGGAGTAATTAACTATTTGCTAAACTTGCAGAATTGATTTCCATTTAGGACTAAGGGAGAGGGTTTTAAATGAAGACCGATTTACCAGGCGTGAGGAGGGAATTCGAGCACTGATGCCAAGAGATATTCTACATGACGAATTAGAGTCAGCTGTATCCATGGGGAGAAATACGAGTGGCTTTTGTCCCTGTCTCACCAGCCTTGGAGAAATCAGATACAAAAGTAAAAGCAGTCTATAGGATTCCTGTGAAGCATGTGTCTAGGGATGCACAAAAATGATTTGCAGAATGAAACCAGGTCTGGATGGGTTTTGGACATCTTCCAGTCTAATAAGGTGACAATGGAGCCTCTTGTAGATTGGTGACACAACTGCACAGGGGTTTGTAACTCTGATTTGTTAATGGTTAATAGATCTAAGTCCAAAATGACACGCTAAAAGGATCATCCCCTCCTGAACAAAGCCTACTCCAACTCTAGCACTAGGACTACACCTTATTCAGCCAGAGGGGGTTGTTGTGCATTGCTACCCCCACAGACAGCATGTGGGGCTTAATCCTTTAGCAGCCAGGCAGATGTGCAAATCATTAAGGCATAGTATTCCCCACACTAGCATTAAGGTGTTTAACCCTTCAGCAGCAGCCCAAAAAAATTGTGCTTGCCTGTAAATAGCTGTAAAGTTAACTGACAAATGCTACTCTGCCCCAAGACTGCTCCAAGGAACAGAGCTACATCTCGATAAAGACAGTAGAAGACAAATACTCTCATTAAGTGCTCTCGCATTTTCCAATTCATTACCAACAGTTTCCAGAATGATTACCAAATTAGTGGATAACCCACTAAAGTCTGAGGCATCCATTCAATGGGTGTCCCCAACCAACAGCCGCATCAGATCATAACGAATGAACTGCTTAAAGGAATACTGAATTTGCCACTAAATTTGCATTGCTAACTATTTGATGAAATGCAGGCCATTTTAATGATTTCATACATCGTTTTTTTTCTTAGGTGCCTTTAAAACTATATTTGGACACACTGGGATATTGATCAGATTGCAAAATTATCAAACACAAATAACACCAAACTGACTATTAAAGGCACAACCCCCATCTGCTAACAGCCAGGGCATCAGCAGGTTGTTTGGAAAATAATTATAAACACAGCCCTAATGATTATAAATTAACCTGTTTTCAGACACATCAGACTGTAACATGCTGAAACCAATTTCCAAATTAAATATGGTGTAATTCTGAGCCTATACATAGATATCAGGCCCCATGGTGATGAAACAACCTTGCTCCACTGCCGCGTGAACACTAGTAATATTGGTACAGGTAAGGGACCTGTTATGCAGAATGCTCAGGACCTGGGGTTTTCTGGATGAGGAATCATTGCGTAATTTGGATCTCGCTGCCTTTAAAATGATTTAAACATCTATTAAACCCAATAGGATGGTTTTGCCATGACAACTAAGCAATTTGATTGTGTTCGATCGAATCAGAATAAATCTTTCTAAATGTATCTGATTCTCATCAATCAGATTCGAAAGCTTCATCAAAAAAAAACTCTGAAAACTTGCTCATAACTTTCTGTGACTACTGCGGGTCTGTGAAAACCAATTCCTAAAGGCTGGAACAAATGTTTTGGATGAAATCAATCAAGTTGGCTGATCAAATTGATCTAATCTAAAGGCTAGTTGGATTTTAGAAAAATTCATTAAAGAAACTCAAATAGCTTGGGGCAGATACAGTTCTGTGTTACTTTAAATAAAAACACTTTTTTTGTTCTTTAATATAGGTAGCAGAGAAAATATGCTACCATAAATGTCACAACTAACCATGATTGGTATGCATCAAAAAAGTAGACTATTTTAGATTCCCTAAAGCACTGTGCCAAATCTAGTAATCATTTGATCTATGGATCTATCTATCTATCTATCTATTTATCATGTTTATGTCTGGCAGCAGTCCTTTAGTATAAATTGGTATAAATAATAATTACCAAACCTATAGGCAGGGAAGGAAGGTAAAAGACACATTTGGTCATAAGGTTACAAACATGTACGGTATAAAATGCATAAGCATATGTGCCCCTTGGGTCGATCCTAAATTGCATACTATGTATCCACATCTGCTTCTTGGCCTTATTAATGTTGAGCGATTGGGCAGTCCTTAAATTAATGGGAATGTGAGAGTGCTAAGATTAAAGGGGAAAAGCCACCTCCCTTCATTACATATACATTTATACAAATGTTGCTAATGCTATCGCTTTAAAGGATGAGGCATGGCTGAATAATGTACAGTACAACATTTCCTCACTACTCCATTAGTATAAATCAGTGTAAATGCATTGCAGAAACCAACAATACAAGTAGCAAAAGTGGCTTCTCCCCGTGGATGTTAGCTGGGGGTTAGGAGGCAATTATAACCTGGAATTTTGCTTGTGTTGAGTATTTCTAAAAGGCCATTTGAATTACCGTTTGTACCACAATGTTCTTCTCGGGTTGTAAACGGGACACAAAAATTGTGCAAGAACTTGATTATTAATAAACAAAAATGTTTTTATTGTCTTTTGAAATATTTAACCCCAAAAACTACCCTTAAAAGTTTCTACCATAAAACACCTTCCTGTTGGAATGTTAGTATAGTTTACAAAGAGCAAGGTATGGCAAAAGTAGTCATTTTGAGCAAATGTTGAGGGGCTGCTATATTTAACAATAATTTCTCTTTCATTATTAAACATAACTATACAAAGGAAAGCGACAAGACTGATTGGTGAAGGCTTGCTATGTATTCAGTTGCCATCCCTGCACCCCCCCCCCCCAAATCACAAAGTTGGCAGGCAGCCCCTAGTTACAGAGCTTCATGAACTCAGGGCTTGTAAGGATTCCTTGAGCTGACTCATTGCCAGATAATTGTATTAGGAACCAATGCTGCGGCACACGAAAAACCAATTCTACTGGGCCGATGAGTTTGCGTGGGAATCTACTGAGACAACTGCTGAGTACATTAGGCTAAAGGATGAGTGGGGTGACCTCCCTGGGATTGGGGTTGACACATGAACGAAGGCATGCGTCCTGTTAAAGGACAGTGCTAGCAGAAGACTTTTATCTGTTTTAAATTGGATTACTCGGATCTGCTTGTTCTCTTAAAAGATATCTATTCCAAAGCCTTTCCCTTTCTTTCTGTCTGTCTCAGTTTGTTACTTACTGATTACTGCTTAGTAGGTTATCCTTTCACCTTCTGGGACATTTACCCATAATATCTCAGCTACTTCTATTTGGTCTTTAGAAAGCTGCAGTTGTATTTTTACCATTTGCATGCCATTTCTTTGGGCTTTGCATGCGGGATGTATCACGCACTTGATGGTGGTCTTAACTGGGGAACCCTTAGGGCACGTTGCTAGTTTGAAAATGATTTCCATTACCATATTTTTTTCCCCGTCACGGAAGCTCTGCATTGCTGCAAATCTGTAGTCTGTTTGCGTCTCAACAATTAGCAATTGCTACACCTGCTTCTCAGTTGTGTTAATGAGGTAATTGAGCATTAAATGGGTGTGTATTTCATGAGCATAATGGCATATGGCTGTTAAATAAACAAGATGGTGTAATGTGCAAGAACACATTGGCACTCCTCAAGTGATACCACAGCTGACAGCTGAATATGCCTCCTGCATTCTGTCATGTAGATGTTGTAGATTGAAATAAGAAAAATACATTTGTACGCTTCCATTTTTATTCAACCTTTTTCTTTGCCTGATTTTTTTTTTTCTTTAAAAATGCACTTCTGGGACTTAATCTCTCACCGCTGACTTATTTTATGTGTAAAATACTCTCTTTGGCACTCTCGGCTTCCCTGAATGGTAAATTCCTCCACAAAGCCCATCACCTCTTCATTCCCAACAGATCTTTTTAATGCATGATTTTTTAGAAATGGCAGGTTGTTCCATTCTGTATGTGAAAGCAGACCCAGTGATAGTGCTATATAGCCATCTTTCTCTCCATATGGGCTCCTGACAGGTTCTAAAAACTCCCAGGCACAATGTCATCTGCTTTTTCTATATATACAAAAACAAAGAAGCTGTCACTTTCAGTGTCCTTGTAAAGACAATCTCTTCGCTACACTCAACACACTGCAATAAATTCACCTTCTCTCTATATTTCTACAGATGTTCAAATTTTTTGTTTTGCTTATTAAACCCTTTCCACCCAGTGGTGAATATATCTTAAATTCATAATTTTGGCATATTGTATGTATCATCAGAAAACTAGAACTGGTGCTGGTCTACTGGCAACATTTACACTTCATATTCCATCCCTTTTGGGAGATATAAACGTCTCACATTAGAAGACATTATTCCACAAAAAAAAATACAGGTATGGGATCCGTTAGCCAGAAACCCATTATCCAGAAAGCTCTCCAATAAACTCCATTTTATGCAAATAATCCAAATTTTTATAAATGATTTCCTTTATCTCTGTAATAATAAAACAGTACCTTGATCCAAAAGATATTATCCTTACTGAAAGCAACACCAGCCTATTGGGTTTATTTAATGTTTAAATGATTTTCTAGTAGACTTAAGGTATGAAGATCCAAATTACGGAAAGATATGTTATCCGGAAAACCCCAGGTCCCGAGCATTCTGGATATCAGGTTCCATACCTGTAGTATCAATACAACCCACAGCCATATGAAGCCAATAATTATTTGGCTTAGAGGTGTGGAGCTTTATTTTGTTTTTTATTCACCTTAAAATAGGACTAGAGTGAAACAAGAAACACAGAATTCAACACACTGTACAATGTTTTCAAGTGGATTTGTGAAAAGGCTTTTTTTGTGGTTCATTTGTAAGGTGTACCCACATACGTTGGCCATTCAGAAGGAAGCATCGGCATACAAACACATGCAGACTCTATAAATATATATATATATATATATATATATATATATATATACATACAAATAGCATGTGCAACAAGGGAATCAACAGCACAGGATTGAAAAGGGTTAAATACCTTTTTGTGTGAAACGTTTACAAATCCATGTGTTTGTGGGTTTTTTATTGAGATAGAATATGGAAAAGAGTGGTCCCTGAGGCTTCTGGGTATCGAAGGGATCGTTGCTGTTTATCAAAGTAATGTGTTACTTACCATTCTGTTGCAGAAGTTAAGGTTCGTATATGAAGCATAGCAGAGTGGAATTATTTTCAGATGTTCTACATACCTTGTTAGCAGTAAGTTTCTGGTTCTTAAAGTAATAACTCACAGGCTGACATGGTTTCCCTTTTACTCCCACACAAGCAGTTTTTAAACCACTAATATTCCAGTTATTAATAAAGGTGTGGGATCTGTTATCTAGAATGCTTTGGACAGGGGGTTTCCCGGATAACGGATCTTTCTGTAATTTGTTCAAGTCAACAGAAAATCTTGTAAACATTAAATAAACCCAACAGGCTTGTGTTGCTTCCAATAAGGGCTCATTGTATTTAAGTTTGGATCAAGTATTATTACAGAGAAATTTATTTTTTTTTCAAATTTGAATATTTGGATAAAATGGTCTATGGGAAATGGCCTTTCTGTAATTAGTAGCTTTCTGGATAATGTTTCTTTGGATAACGGATCCCATACCCGTAGTGGTTGATTTTTTTTATATCAATCTTGTTTACCCAAAATTAGTTTCCCTAAATATGTTTATAGAAAATGAAAACCCATATTTTCCGGCATGATATATGTGTAATATATTATGGGGAACCCAAAAGCATCTGTTGTTAGAAAATATGTGTCTAACCTTAGCGACTGGATGCTTTATACACAGCCAATCCCAAGGCCAGCAATAGTATATGGGGGTCCATAACTGGTAGGATTATATTAGGTATAAAAATATCCTGTGCAACCCTTGAGCAGTCCAATTTTAGCTACTGATTGCACTATTAGTCAAACAGACCTATTCCCAGGTAATGTTTATTATCTTTTCTAGTTGATTTGCCTCTGCAAGGCAACAAAAATCAAGGCTCCTAAATGATCTATGTGTGACGAATAAATGTTCTGATGTGGTGACATATTACCAATGACATACAAATATATGCAAACAACTTTATATATGTTTTGTTTTCCCTTAATGAATTCAGAGCATGGAAAATGATATTTCGAGACTGCTGCTTGATCTGTTGTGCTTTAGATTGGGAGACGATTTGCAAATTTAGATTGCCTGTGGCAAATTTGTGACTCATCCCTCCTAGATAGCTCATGACCAGACAATAATCACAAATTGCAAGCAGCACTTGACAGGATCAATAGAATATGGGGCAGCTCGGAAAGAATCTGACAAAAAAAGCTTATTTTCGCGTAATTTTTTATTACTTAGAAGGTAAACAACAGCAAGTAAGGCTTTGTTCCTTTGTGCTTGTTATTAATCCCAGCCCCCTCCCTTCTCCCACCAACGCATGCTGGATTACACAAAGCAAAAGTCATTAATTTTTATCTCTGACTATCTGTAGGGTTTTTAATGTGGCCTGGCTTCCTTATGCACCACCAATTACATGTCATAAGTGCTTGTAGATGTTGGAGCTGTAGCATGGGCTGATGAATCGCTGCCTGCACCTTGATTAGTATGCAGGGGATGTGCTCATCTCAGAGCAGCTGGCATGCCAATGAGGATCTGACTCCGCTGGTCAAGGCATCTGGACATGAATTCAATATGGATCGCTTTAATTAAATGGCTAAGCGCACAAGAAGCAAAGAAACATCTCCATCATTGAGTCAAACAGAAAAATAAAGTCTACATGAGAGAAATAGAGAAGGCAAAAGGAAAAGAGAGCTTTATAGGGAATTGTAGTGTAAACTAGGGGTGGTAAGATAACATCTGCAGAGACAGAGGGACAAGAGTAGGGGAAAAGAACAACACAGAGGGGGGGAAAATACAATGCAAGATTGGATTAAAAAATGGATGTTATGCAGGGCAGCTGTGATGCAAATGTTCATGAATGTTACTGCAATTGATTCTGCAAACTTCTCATTTGAAGAGACTGGCAGGCTGCACAGCACTCCTATGTGCAAGTCATGATCACAAAATACTCGCACCAGTTGTGCAGTAAAACACCTTTACAGTTAAGTCGTTCCCGATCTATTAAAAAACAAAAAAAGACAAGTAAAGAAAACAGAAAAGTGTGGCTCTGCCTGTATCTTTGGGCCTGATTCAGTTAAAATACAAGAGAGCCCTGTGATTGGCTGTTAGAACACAGTCACAATCCCTACGCGCAGGCCTTTTCGTGTAGTGGCATGAGGCTCACACAAGGAATTCCCTTAGCCTTTTGGAAATATCACAAGCATTTGCTCTGTCGTCACAACTTTGAAAGGATGCAGTCAAGCCCTGGAAAAACACAACAGAATTTGGAAGATATTTTCGAATGATTTTGCTTGCATTTTAATTCTTTGTTGCGTATTTTGGCATTGGTGCTCTAGGAATCTAGAATCTAGAAAATAAACTCATTAACTGATTCCCCTGATTTTATATAAATTTTTTTGCTTCAGAGGCTAAATCTTTAACTCTCTCATTCCCGGTTCAGTCTCATTCTTCTACCCAGCTACAAGAAATGTGATAGAGCCCTACAGTAAAGTAGGCATGGTTAGCAATTACTGCCATGCACATAGGCATGCTCAGATTCTTGTAGCATTTATATATATTAAAATTGCTCTCAAGCCAGCACGATATTTATCTAACAAAAGCAGGGGTGAGGGATCTTTCTTATTAAGCACCTCTTTTTTACCTCCAGCATTTCATGTAGCACTAATTGAAGCAAATGAATCATATTCTCAGTATCTCAATCACACAAGATGCAGTATACAATGTTTTGCATAGGGTTTTAGGCTTAAAAGATTAGGCTTTAAAGTCAAGCATCTATGATATGTGTTTAGGGCTTCTCATATTCTGGGATGGGGACTGGAGGTAGAGGTACAGTTAGACATTACAGACATTAGGTTAGGGCACTTATTGTTTGGCTGGCCCTATAGGGAGACCTGGAGTTGGTCATGGCTATGCTTGATAAGTGGCTGTGGAGGCCTAGTTAAAAATAAGCCACAACATAGGTACAGTGGCAGATTATGAGCATGCCAGAATCCTCTTCTGTGCAAATAGTTCCATAATTCATTATTAGTAACTTTATTCCACACCCACTATCCACTTCTATCCAATGCCTCTTTAAGGTACTGGTAGGCCCATAGCAAAGATCCTGCTCATAGACCCTAGCCTTCAATATATTTAAGACATTAATGTCTTCACCTTGTTTAATATATGCACACCCAATTGTAATGATAGCAGACCTATATCCAAGTCGGTCTTATTTGTGCCATATAGTGCCTGTGCCTTGGCCGTTCTATTAAATAAACTGTACACCCGTGTTTTATCTTTTTTTTTAATATAACAAGTATATTGGGGGTTGAGCTTACTTAGGATTAAGTGTCTGATTTAAGGGTGGTGACACGGGGGAGATTTAGTCGCCCATCGACAAATTGCCTATTCTTCAGGCGACTAATCTCCTTGAAAAGCCTTCCCACTGGCTAGAATCTAAATCTAGCACTTGGAGTGCTTTGTTTTCCAAAGTCGCCCGAAGTTTCCTTGTGAGGCAACTTTGGGCGACTTTGGAAAACAAAACGCTCTGACGGGAAGACTTTTCGGGAAAATTAGTCACCCGAAGACGGGGCGATTTGTCACTGGGCGACAAATCTCCCCAAATCTTAGCGTGTCACCACCCTAATTCTGAAAGCTGCCGACATGCATCCTAAACCTGTACACCTGTACCATTAGCAAGTGAAACCTTACAACCCACATCATAAGATATCAGAAAGATAAAAGAACCTGGTAAAGATTATTGGTGCTAAATGATAGAAGGTGCAAAGTTTGCTACAGGTCACCTATAGCAAATATTTAGTAGATGCCATTTATGGGTCACCTGTTTAAATGCAAACATCTTAGTGGTTGGTATAGATTACTGCACAGTGGGAAGTGCCTTCTATTACATATGAGGGGTATATATAAAACATTTGTTTCATAAGAAAGGAAAGTATGAATAAATATATTCAAAAAAACTATTCAAGTTGATTAAATTGATGGTATCTTTCATTAGTAGGATGGTACCCCTCACTGTCCTGAAGCCATCTGGGCAAATCCCCCCTTTTGCCTATCTATTAAAGAGATATGATATCTGATACTAATATCTTGGAGAAATCCATACAGTCAATAAATCAGTTGAACTACAAATGTTTCATATTTATGGTAAAATGCTGTTTCAGGCTGAGAACCCCATTTCTAAACAAGTAGCACAGCATCAGATTTGCACTGGTTTGGGATGGGCACTCGCAGTGGAAATCAAAAATTATTAGGGATGCACTGAATCCACTATTTTGGTTTGGGCCAAACCCCTTAATCCCTTGCGAAAGACCGAACCGAATCCAAATCCTAATTTGCATATGTGGGTGGGAAGGGAAAAACATATTTTACTTCCTGGTGTTATGACAAAAAGTCACATGAATTCCCTCACCGCCCCTAATTTGCATATGGAAATTAAGAATCAGATTCAGTTCGGCCAGGCAAAAGGATACGGCTGAATCTGCATCCTGCTGAAAAAGGCCGAATCCTTGCCGAATTCTGGATTCGGTGCATCCTTAAAGATTATTATGGGCTACAACAGTGGAAAAGTAGAAATTTAGACTGTGGGTATGTTTGATTCTCTTTAGGTGCGGCATTCATATTTAAAAGCCAATTAATTAACTCAATATAGCTTACAAATATCAAAGATATGTTAAACTCATTACCATTTAATTTCCTTTTTTTTCCCTATTTTTAGTTGCCCTTAGGCCCTTCTTACTAACATAATGAAATGGTGACCATAGGTTTAGGCATACACTTCATTTAAAATGTTATTTAAATGAAAATGAAATACATTTATTATATATATATATATATATATATATATATATATATATATATATATATATATATATATATATATATATATATATATATATATATATATATATATATATATATATGCAGGTTTACATAATAACTCCACTTTACCACTGAAATCATTTCATTTTTCTTTCAATGCAGATTTGTAAATAATATTTTACCCTTTTTATCTCCTGCAAATTCTGAAATCGAATTAATGTTATTCATAGGATGTTTCTTTATTCTCCTAATTGAATGCCCTCACCCTCGCCTTTCCAAGGGATGGGGCAATTGTGCAATGGGGCTTCAGCAGAACAGAAGCTTCGTCTGCAAGCGTTTTGCTTCATAGTTCTTTGCTGTTGTGCATGAATTTATTGCAAACTGTTCGGCAGTCAAAGGGTTATAGGCATTCATATGCATTCACTATCCTGCTCATCTCATCACTTTAATAGTGGACCGCAGGTATGTTGCCATGTGAACAGGCCGGCATGTCTCCATGGAAACAGCCAGATTGCAGCACACCAGTCTGGGGAGCAGACACTTTTTCTCTCTAGCTTGAGCTTTCCTTTTGTTAAATTTACAGAAGTGCTTCCAGGGAAAGCGAGCCACTGCCCTTTGCACAGTATCTTCCTTCCTATCTACATTTGCTACAGATCTTTCTCCTGTTTGCTCATCCTTTTTGTAACTGATAGCAAGGTTCACTCCAATATGAAATTCCACTTAGCCTTTGAGCGACTACTCGCCACTGGACAGTCGCATTCCTTGGAGAAGCATAAAAGAGGCATTTTTCATGAATGACTATGGGAATGACTTTGCTATTGCAAATAGATGCTTCCATGTCTCCTTTTCTCTTATGTACCTGGAACCATTCCCTGCACTTTTACACTCAATATCCGATCCCCCCAATGTAACTGAAATCATTATGAATTTCCAAATATTCCCTGCCCAACCATATGCCACTTGAGTAAACAGGAATGTTTCAGATTATCTGGAATTAACTCTGTATACTGGTATAATTAGGGATGCACAAAATCCAGGATCACTTTGGGATTTGGCCGCATCCCAACACTAGACGGTTTTGATATGGTTCAATATTTAGCCTATTCTTTTGCGAAGGATTTGACATTTGGTCAAAATCTAAAAGTCATTGATTTGGTGCATCCCCAGATGTAGAAGGAATGCCCCTTATAAGTTATTTAGGATTTAGCTCAACCACTCAGTTTGGCTGCTAGGTTAACACCAACACAATCTCATCTCAAATAAACAACTACATGACTTAAATCTATTGGAAATGTGGTGTATCTCCTTTTTCAATTTAAACACTTCAAAGAGGATTTGAGGGGCACACACCTGGTTAATTTTCTCAATTGTTTGGGTGCACCTCCCGCAGTGTCCTTCCCCACTGGAATACAGGAATCAGAGACGAAATGGGCAGCACTCCAGGATAAAGTTAAAAAATTGCCTTTATTCACCAACAGCAGGGCAGCATAGCAACGTTTCGAGCCTCGCATGGCTCTTTTTCAAGCTTGAAAAAGAGCCATGCGAGGCTCGAAACGTTGCTATGCTGCCCTGCTGTTGGTGAATAAAGGCAATTTTTTAACTTTATCCTGGAGTGCTGCCCATTTCGTCTTTAATTTAAACACAACTTCTATTCTATTATGCTTATTATAAATTCTAATGATACACTCACGACTCTCTTAACCCTATGTACCCCTGTCAACAAACCTGGGCACTGTCAGTCCCATTCCAAGGAAAGTTTGTTATATCCCAAGGAAATTGTGATAGATACTAATGAATATTTACTTACCTTTACTACCCCCACCTCTCCTTTGAGATCAGATCATGAGCTCTGTATAAACACTCTGCCTCCTCAACTAGCTGCTACCCTTGTCTTTAGTTTACAGATAAGGAAGATATAGGTTGTTTAGCAGGGAGGGGTACATTAATTACCTACCTTTTCCTACTGTCAAAATTGGAGGAACTAAGGGAGTAGGATCATGCCTAAAATCAAGGACTTTCAGTTTTGCCATTATGCACTGTTTAGTACAAGAACCAACAACCATTTTAGAGATTATGTCTTAAATCTATTACTCATGTTGAACAAGGGTGTAAATTTTATTTAAACTCCAGTTAAAGCACACAAAGTCCACGGTCAAAAGTTATAACATTTATTAAGATGCCAATCAAGCTTTCGGGTGAAAAGTCCACATTCTCATGTACTCAGTGTAACACTTCTCTTTCAGCAATATGAGATCTATCTTTATTATTAACCATCACCCATATTCATTCATCTAACACCTGCTGCAGTGAATCTGTAGGTAAGTCCTTTTGGCCCTTGTTTTACTGACTGATGTGGGGAGGGGGGTGATTGTTGTGTTACCTTTCCTTTGGCTCCGGGGTTGCTGACTTCATGCTATCTATTTTTGAAACTAATTACAAGATGTAATTAAACTGTGACACATTTAGATATTATAGTGTGAGGTGTACTAATGATACTGAAGAACTGTACTAGCAACACAGGACACTGATTATGCCTCATCTATTATTTATCCTGTTGCTAAATGAGACTGTGACATTTTTAAAAATTACTTTGAGGTTTTTTGTTAATTGTCGGCAGTGCGATGGGCAGGCACGACGCAGTCCATCACAAGATGTCCCTCTGTACTCGGCAGAACCGTAGAAAAAAAGGAGTAAGAAGTGAAGGAAGTGTACAAACAGATTGGACATATGGAGGCAAGCATCAAAGCCAGCAGCGGGCTGTCAGCTCCACTGCAAAAGAGAAATGTGTCCATTGTGATCTATAATCACTTGTACCATGTACAAACCTCTTAAGCTCTTGTTAAACTAAAACTCCCAGAATTGCCTTCCCTGTAGCTACCACTGAACTACAGCTCACAGGTTTCACACCACCATTGTTGAACTACAAATCCTGGCACTCCATTCTAAATTACAATTTCCTGCACCCACTCCAGCTGTTGTGAAAACATTGCTCCTTGAAACCCTTTCCGTCTATTGATAATTAAAAATCCAAGCACCCCTTTCTTCTGCTATATAACAACTGCTCCTTTTATCCCCTCCATCTGTTGATGAATTATAACTGGAGAAGTGCAATTCATAAAAGGGAAACATTTTTTGCCACGGTTTCACCAAGTACATTGGAGTTAATGGGAAGGCAAAATTATATAGCAATTTTAGCTCTACAATAGCATGTACAGGCCTAGCTCCTCTCCACTATGCTATAACTTGCTGATGGCTAAACAATATGTTTCAGATAAATTAGGGATGCACTGAATAAAGGATTCGGTTCGGGATTCGGCCAGGATTCGGCCTTTTTCAGCAGGATTCGGATTCAGGCAAATCCTTCTGCCCGGCCAAACCGAATCCGAATCCTAATTTGCATATGCAAATTAGGGTCGGGGAGGGAAATCGCTGGACTTTTTGTCACAAAAATAGGAAGTAAAAAAAATTGGGGGTTCGGCCGAATACAAAATAGTGGATTTGGTGCATCCCTAAGATAAATACTGCTGCTGGGTTATTTGGAATCTAAAGGCTATGTCACAAGGACTGTTATGATGAAGTTAAAACAAGGTGTAAAAATGACAAGTAAGAATTACTTTTGAAAACATAGTTGTAAAACACACATATGCCGATCAACAAAGAATGCTAAAATGCAAATGTTCACTCATCGGAGCTGATACGCCAGGACCAATAAAAATGTATTAACACAAATGAGTATACCTGGATTGCTGGCACATGTGGCATATGAAGTCATCATTTTTGAAAATGATTGCCTAACTTATGGCATAAATACAAAACCTTGTTACTGTGGAATTCCTTATAAAGAAATACAAGAGTCCTCTGCACTCAACCCATTATCAATATATTTAAGACAGAGAGATTTTGTGCATACTGCTACTGAAAAATGCCTTACCCTTTAAACAAAACAGGGATTGTTTGTCCATATATTGCAATATACCTAAGCTGGCCAACTACGTCAAAGTCATCCCATATCTTGCCAGTCCTATGCTCAATTTTCATCTGATTCATTAAGAATTCAATTGCTTAATTATACATTTAACAAATGGACTAAGTTTTACCTGCAACTTACTAGCTGCTTTCAAAGTGGAATTCCTGCCTAACTCTATAAGATATCCTGCCATGGTTTAGTAGGGGAAAATTGTCTGATTTTTACCCCACTACATTTGGATCACCGTCACTTTATGACTTTCTGAGAATGTGATATTCACATATTTTTGTGCTTCTAGAATTACTGGAGCATGTTTATTTACAAAGATCGTTGCATCTCTGTGCATTAATGTGGCTTGATTACGCCGACATTAATCATTGCCACAGTACAATAAAAGATTCATTGGGAGCTGCAGTGGGAGGAGGTTTTGAAGATGAGGTGGTTAGCCTCCCTCTATCCTCTTACGGCTCATTGGGGTCAGAGACGCTACAAGGTGCAGTCAGCCCCTTGGCCAATAACCTCACAGTAACCCTGCTGGTAATGCAATCTACTCCTCATCAGAGGCACTGCTGGAAGTCTAAGACCAGGTTTCATTTTTTTCACTGTAATGGCATCCGGCATCTATAATTATGCTATTTTCTCTCTTGTGCTGATTAAATACGATTTACCCAGAGAGCTAAATGATGAATATTTAAGTGAAGTCTCTAAGTGAAATTGCACCAATAAATAAACTTACAGTGACTGAGTAGCAGATAGGCAAAGTTAGATTCTAAAGAACTCTATTAGTAGGTACCAGCAAATAGGTAGTGATGTTTTCAGTGCCAAAGAAGTCCTGGATCCAAGCAAATTGCTAATGAGGGCCAATCATGCATAGATTTAGAAGACTCTTGGGTAGCTGCTCTAGTCACTGGAGCAATATTTCTGGGATCCATGAACCAAGCAAGACATTTATCACCTGCTGCAATACTCATGATTGTGGTTGTTTACATAAGGCCTGCAGGCGATTCCATCTATGGAAGTTGTAAGTCCTGTGTTAAAACCAGAAGGGGAAATCTGGACTTCTGAATCCCCATCTTTTTTTTAAAAAAAAAAAAAATAAGCTTTATTTTGCCTATTCAGCAGAGACAGTCAGGAGTTATTTATTGTTATAGGTGTGAAATATATCATGTACTTTTTTCCCCATGCATTCCTAAATTCCTTACTTCCTAACGTTGCTTATATCTGTCATCTGTTACATTTGACCTCGGTCATTGGAAGGTATTTGTGTATTTGGTGCCATTGTTTTCTCTCTGTCCTCGTTGCAGCATCCTTTCCCTGTTTTCATAGCCTCTTTCAAAGTCTTAAGCTCTAATTTTCCCTCTGGCATTCCACCCCTGCTGATTGCAGGGCTCTAAATTTAGGTCACCCAAGGCAATTAGGAGAAAGAGCTGCTTTTTTTTTTCTGAAAGGTATTCAGCAGGCAGTGAGCCCAGTTTCCAAATGAGTTATCAGGTGATATGATGTTTGGCCGCAGTAAGCGTGATTGACAAGGTGCTTGTGTGTTCACAGATACATTATTTAAGCACGTTGAGATATAAGAGATCTTCCGCACTAATTACTTAGAAGGCTGTATTAATCACAAGACACTTTAATACCCGATCAATACTCGCATCTGTCAGCGACCTTGTAAATCACCTCCAGTTCCACTCTGCTTTATGGCAGAAGCCACCTCTGGAAGAATCATTAGGTAGTGAGGTGTATGCAGTTCTGTAATAGTGGTTACCAAATCACAACACTAGCTGCGAACATGGCTCTGCTCTATGTTAGGCAACCTGTGAGATTGCAGTTAGATTATCAAGCCGATTAAAAATGGGTAATATGCAGCAAATATACTACATTGTAAATACAGCCATATTATATCACAGGTTCATTTAAGTATATAAATATGCCTATAAACTATTAAACTGAACAACAGGTGCAAATAGAAATGTGCTTTACTTTATAGGGTCAGGAATCTATACAACATATAAATAATTTAGTGGTCAATGTCAATTCTCTGGATTGACAGCTGTATGTGGAAAAACAACCCTGTGCAATTTTGCAATTAATGTGCAATGCATTTTTTAAAATGATTGCACCCCCCCCTTAAAATGAGTGCAACATGGCAGCTAATATCTGTAACCTGGGAATATATATAATGTGTCAAATGTCACAACGTGTTTCCATGATTGGGTTTGAATGCCTTAATTTTTGCATGGTGTTCCTCTTTCCATTTCCCATATATTACCATCTTGCCTACTTGCTCTGTTTCTCTGTTGCTCTGCCACTCACAATCATATGCGTAACACAAATCTTTTGCTCTGAGGCTATTTTAATGTCAGTTCTTTTTCATTTCACTTTATTTGTGGCCTCTGTCATTCTATTGGGGCAAAGGGGTAAAGAGACCTGACACAGAGAGCAGCAATGTGCTGGAGCCAGAATCTATCTTCCAGGCCAAGAACGAATAAGGATTCATGGCAGGACAGCAGCTGCTGACACACTCTCTAAGACATATTGCAGGTAGCATTATTTATTGTGGCACATAGTTCAGAGAAGTGCTGCCTCAGAGCACCCTGAGAGATCCTAAAAAGCCCATCTCCTATCAGGTGAGGCAGATTTATGAGCACTATTGGCGGAGGGGTCAGGCTACTCAGTGCAGTCAGGGAAAGCTTCTTTAGAAATCCTGGCTTCTCTTCTCTAGCACATTCAGCCCTGTGTGATTGCTTCAAAGCATGAACTGAGCAAGTAATGCTAACCATAAAATTGCACAGACAGGCAGCCTCAGATAAAAAGCTGAAAGAGAGGTTAGAATGGGATAGAAACCTACTGGAGAAATCACTGCGCTGGGATAGTGCCAGACTACAAAAAAAAAAGAAAAACAAACTGTAGAAGGAAGAACACATTATTGACTGTTAGTCAATTAAAATGCAGTCAAGTGTTTCACCCTGGAAAAATAACTTCCTTACACACAAGTTCTATCCAAATAAAAAATTGAGTTAAAAAAAAAAAGATGTATGGGCCCATTAGGGGGTTGGACACTTTTTTTCATGAAAATGACAGAAAAGCATTCATTTACCCATATTTGTTTGCCATTCTGGATCTGCACCTATGGAAGTTAATTGTGGGGCAGGTTGCCAAGTACAAAACGCATGATGACTTTTGGCTGTAATTGGGACCTATCCATGCTTTGTAAATGAGGCCATAGATGTTCCTGTAAACCGATCCTGAATAATTGACCTTTGTGCTTTTGTGTGCTTTAACACCATGTGGTTTTGGGCAACTTCAAAATTCTATGCATATGAAAATATTATGGCATGCAGCTAGGGTTGCCACCTGGCCGGTATTTTACTGGCCTGGCAGGTAAAAACTATGGTTGATCCCAATGTTATTAATAGGGAAAAAAGTTAAATATATGGGAAGACCGGTATTTTTTTCCAGAAACGGTGGCAACCCTACCTGCAGCCCTTGAACTCCTCTTACCAAACTTCTTAAAATACATAGAGAGATTCTTTGAGTTGATGGTCCTGCCAGAAATTTTCAGATTAAGTGGCCACTAAAAAACTTTGGTCAGGTTCCCGCTCTGTTCATAACCAGTAAAACATTGGTGCATCAATCATTCAGCCATAGATCTAAAAATATCTAGGGCAGCATATAAATCTCACCATAATTACTATATCTTTTATTCAGGGCTTTTATGTGTACCTTAAAAAAAGAAATAGTCAATCCCTCCGAAGGCCAAATAAGCCTCAAGGCTAAGCACCCACCCCTTGTCAATGCTCCATCCCCCCCACAGGGGGAGCTATGTCCACTACTTAGCCAGGTGGTAGTAGTGGTAATACTAGTAACCCTAACCAATTTTAAAAAATCTTACTGTACCTAAGACTTTCACTCTCTTTGTAACAATAGGGCTTGCTCTTTCACCATTCACAAAGCACAGTACTGGGTATTGATTTAAATGTGTATTGACCCAAAAGCAACTAAAACTATTACTATTTTTACAGGCATGAATGACCCAATTTGCAAACAAAATATTCCCTGAATCATGATGATCATATAAAAATTTGTGTTTTTCACTTAATTCCCATAGACAGCAACAAAATACAATGTCATTGGATTTGGGCCACTTGACACCCCATTTGTAGCAAGAAAAAAGTGGCACCTGAAATTCCAAAAACCATATTTGTAGCAGTTGCCTCAGATCTCAAGCTTTGGCTGTTGATGTTGCTCAAGACAGGCCTACGGGATGCAGCTACTTCTGGAGAGGGGCTCATCTTAAACATGGAATAGTGGTTGAGTAATAAATTCCTAAACAGATTGAATGTCTGGTGTTTGTGTGTATATAATGCTATATGCCATACTGCATTATTCAACACAAAATCAAATAATAAAGTCCTTGTCATTGAGCATAGAGCAATGTAGTTGGAAGCTTAGTGGGGACAGAACTTGTTGTACACAACAAATATTGAATCCAACGCTTTATATCAACACTACGCATAAAAAAAGTTCAACTAAAATTGTATGTGTTTTTTTTCTACAGGGCTGTAAAAGGTTTGAATGGTCAGAAACTGGTTTGTGGCTTCCTTAAACCTCTGAGGGTATTCTGAGTCATGATTCTGTTATTCAGCTATTTGTGCCTTTCCTGGGATGGCTAATCCCTCAGCGTGACCAGTGGAAGCTGCAGTATTGATTTCTGTATCTCTTTAAACCTCAGTTGTGTTAGTTGCTTGTTAGACATCTGAACGAATATCCACTGGACTCTGAGGCAATTGGAGAGCAGAGCTCAATTGGTTGCTCTTGAGAGAAGTTTTCGTGAGGTTACTAGTCAAAGCCAAGCAAAGGGATTAGGAGTAAAGGAAAGAATAGATTCAGGGTACGAAAAACTCTTGAAGGGCTCAGACTTGCATGGCATCTTTGTCTTTGTCTTCTATGACTAATAAAGGAGCACCTTTCTTTCTGTTTCCAAAGAATGAGAAGTCCTCTTGAGAACTTGCCAACAACATAAGGGAAATGCTGATTAGAATGTGTTTAGATTGTGAAGTGCAGGCTACACAGTAGAAGAGGAGAGGAATGGAACACCGTATTTTTTGTTTTGCCAATTGTAGTTACAAAGCAAGCTTCATTCGTGAAAGCAGTCAACAGATCTTTGTGTCTGTTTAAAGGGGCCACTCTGTCCAGTTCTCATCAGCAACCATTACACCAGCCAAAAGCAAGAAGGTACAATACAAGTCATCCTGTGGAATGCTTTGCTTTCATACAAACCATGTGTAATTCCATAACATTAAGTGGATCCGTCTCTGGTTCACATTCAATTCTCTGGTAATGGACTGGAGAGAGATTCTTATTTGCAATGCCTCTCATACTAACTAGTTTCTGTGTACATATACATAAACGTTGCTGTGTATAAACACACACACACACACACACATATACATAAATATCCTTTGTGCAAGTCATGGTACTCCATGGAAAGTCATATGGCACAAGTGGCATTACTAAGCAAGAATTAAAATTAATGACATCACTAAACATCATTTCTAAGAACATATTTTGCAGGTTTTAATCAATCTTGTGTAGTGTGTATTGCAAACGAAAAAATAATAAGAGTTTTAAAAGACAAGACCTTCAAATTTCTCATTCTATCTGTAATCTTGATGTCCTTTAACGACTGGGTGGTACAGGGGCTTTGTGGTTAACACAGCTACTTTTCAGCAAAAGGATTCTGAGTTTCATTTCAACTTTGGCACTGAAAGGTCTTAGAACTAGGGATGCACCGAATCCAGGATTCGGTTTGGGATTCGGCCAGGATTCGGCCTTTTTCAGCAGGATTCAGATTCGACCGAATCCTTCTGCCCGGCCGAACCGCATATGCAAATTATGGGCGGGATGGAAATTGTGTGACTTTTGTCAGAAAACAAGGAAGTAAAAAATGCTTTCCCCTTCCCACCCCTAATTTGCATATGCAAATTAGGGTTCGGATTCGGTTCGGTATTTGGCCGAATCTTTCGTGAAGGTTTCGGGGGTTCGGCCGAATCCAAAATAGTGGATTCGGTGCATCCCTACTTAGAACATTGTACCCATGTATCCATTGGTTTCCTCTGTATCCTCTGGCTCTCTCCAAAAGTGCTCCAGAAGCATACAAGAAGGTAAATGGCTCCTGATAAAACCCTAATGTGTCAATGTAACTGGGACTTGTTGTCTTCTCCAATTGGGCAATCGCTAATGTAAAAGATGAACAACCTCTGCAAGCACCGCTTAAAATGTCCTGGTGCTTGATAAAATGAAGGGTAAAATCGAAAAATATTTTAGTCACTATTTAGCCATATTTGCATTGTTTAGTTCTTACAGGGAAATGTTCTTTATGTCTGCTTGTCCTGTAGAAGTTGAAGCCGTTTCTGCAATTTCAGAACCCTCCTTAAATCTTTAAGAACTCCCACCAACCAATACATTTTAGTAAACTACAGCATTACAGCACTGGTTGGCACTGATGAATGGAAGATTATTTACCCGTATGTAATCACTTGATCACACTCCCTCAAATTCTCAAAAAAATTACCACTGAAGGTTAAGGTGGAAACAACAATTTCATTTGATCCAACCATGCAGTTTTTGAGCACCAAGAATGTCCTATCTGGGCGGCAGATGATGTGTGAGCAAAAGGAATAAAGCAGAAGATATATTACAGTTGCATGTTCTCAGTGGGCCCCATGTGCTGCTTGTACTTCTGCTGGAATTATCTGGACACCATTACTATGAAATGAGCAATTTCATGAAACATTTCTTATAGAGTGGTGCCAGATGATTAAAATAAAAGGCAAAGTGGAGATGTTTCATTCAAAAGTTAATTCAGTTGAAAGAGACAATATTGACCCCCCCCCCTAAATAAATGTGCCTTAGGCAAATGTCTATCTTACCCATGTAATAAAGAGGCCCTGCAGTCTCTTCTAACGAAGTTAGTCTGCATCTAACGAAGGGAACCCTAAATGTAATGCCTACATAAGGCAGGTATAAAGGACATAATTTCCTTGCACCAGCATAGGTAATAGTCTTTTAAAAGTACTTTGCCATAGTTAAGGCACTTCCTTTTTTATTTCCTGCAACAATGTCTGTTTCTAGAATATGCAGAAGCAATGGTGTACATCTAATATGATTATCACATAATCATTAAACCATGAATATTATATTATCACATTATCAAAACGCTCACTGATACAATCCTAGGACACCTAAGGAAATGTAAAATCCTGTTGAATAATTCCTTGACTGTTAGAATATATATATATATATACGATATATAATAACATTGCACGAACCTTACTCATCACACTGTGCTATGTAAAGTTCATCAAATGTATAATTTGGTCTAGGCACCATGCATGCAAGTTAAGGTATGAAAAATGTCTTTCCCCTTTATCAAGTTGTAATGAGCAGAATGTGTTCATTCATTGACTTTCAAATAAAAGTATCATTCTCCAAGTCAAGGAACTGCAAAGGAAGCAGGTAATACTTCACACCCTCCCCCTTGCCTTGCCTACAACCTGCCTTTTAATTCTATCTGTAACCCAGAGACAATAACTCTAGCAGGGCCCACAGCAAAAACTGCCCAACTTGCCTTTCTGTTAGTGACTGTTTGATAGACTTCAAAGAAAATGTCCTACCCTGAAGCCTTACTCCTATCTGAATTGTAGTAGTTAATGACCGTGTAATGTCCTGTGTAGCAAGATAGAAAAAAATTTAATACACAAGATCCATGAATATCCTGTGAAATGTATGCTCAGAAATTGAACTTAGTGGTGGCATTATTTATAAGTGCATTTGCATCAAAGGGCACCCCTTGCACTTTAACATAGTTGTGCTTGGCGCTTCTCAGTCTGTTCTGCCAACTCACGACTATTGCCTGCAATGTGCCTAATGACGCAAGGGAACCCTGAAGCTGCCAACACCTCCAGAGGCCTTCTTCAATAGCTTGTGTCTAAAGAATAAGGCACAGATGTAAATTTTATTTGTTCTGTACTCAATTTGTGGTTTTATATTTGCCCATTATTGCCAGTTGACATCATCAAGTGAGCTTTTATTAGGCAGTGCATACTGTATTGCTGGATGAATACCTGCAGAGGGGAGATTAGAGGAACATGCTAACAATCTGTGTGTCACTAAGCAGGAAATAACAGATGCTTCTCCATCTGGCAATGATGAGATGAATGCTGAAGTATAAAATACTCATATTT